>NW_026855875.1:0-34959 GCF_026571515.1 Ruditapes philippinarum
TGCCATAGCTTGCACTGCGTGTAAGTGATATTTTTTAAGGAATCGGGCGGATTCTAGAGTATGCTGCACCTTCATGAAGATTGCCCATATTGGTATATTTTACGTGTGATTTTGGATGGGTGGGGGTAAATATAAATTGCTGTCAGTCATTTTTTAAGGAGCAATGCATTCAAACTATTATTTTCTTCAATGTATGTCATAAATCATTGAATAATGCTGTGCAACTGGTTATCTGCCTGTGAAACAGATTTTGAAATATTTGGAATTGTGTATCTAGCCACACTGAATTACAAAACTGTTCATTTTTAGGTCCCCTGCCCCCTTCGTGTTTTGATTTAATGCAAATGATGAGTACTCTTTAAGGGGCGGTAACTTTTCCATTTTCGCTTCAACTAGAACATTTCCTTCTTAAATTGAGGTTTATATCCTAAACAAATGATAGTTTAGCGCAGGATTGATTCCGTATGATTTGATGATGGGCCACTTAATTCTTACCCTCCTGCCAATCCTGGTAATTATAGTACCATCAGAATAAAATTGAAAATTAAAACATTCCACAGACCATTTTTAATGACACTAAAACATTTTACAAAAATTGACTATATTTTCCTTTGGATAGCAATTTAATAATTTAAAAAAAAAATTCAAAGAAAAAATGTTGTTTTTTTTTATTGATAATATTTTGCCATGGCAAACTTTTTTGTAATTGCCATGGACTTGCCATGGCAAATTTTTGCCATTGAATTGCCATGGCAAATTTTTGCCATGGAATTGCCATGGCAAATTTGCCATGGCAGAAATTTGCCATGGCATTTCTATGGCAAAAATTTGCCATGGCAAAATGAAAAAAATTAGAGATTGCAATAAAAACATAACAATAGCACCAATAACATGTCATAGAATAAGTTTTAGAATGTTTTGTGATGTTTTAAAAAAATAATTGCCATGGCAAATTTGCCATGGCAAAAGTAGGAAAAATCTTGCCATGGCAATTCTAATTTGCCATGGCAAATTATTTGCCATGGCAAAATGCCGAAATGCCATGGCAAAACACACTTTGCCATGGCAAATGCAAACTTTCAATGCATTTTTACAAAAAAGTATTAAAGATAGAAAAACAAAACATATTAACTTTTAAACCATTTAGTAAATGTGACAATTTAAGATAGTTTTCATTTTTTTAAAGCGCGTAAAAATAGGGGTTGAATTTGCCAAAAACTGGCGCGGCAAAAAGAAACCGGCAGCTATTTTTTATAAAAGAATATGAACAAGTGTAATGAAATTGCTATGGGGGTATTCTTTAGGGATTTATTTAATAACATACCGTCATAAGGTGCGTTCCACGTGAAATTTGCCGCCATATCATCCTTACCAATCTTCACTCCCCTACTTGATAAATTTCTCGGAACTCCTGGCCATATTCCATCAAACTCTGAAGATAAATGCAACACAATTTATTCCTTTACAGTCAAATAAGCTTTGAAAATATTATGAAGGGTCTAGATAAAAAGATGATGATTATAGAATTTTCCACCAATTTACTTTCCTCCAGTTTGCATTTTGCTGAAAAACCTGTTTTAGTCAGAGTTATATTATGAAAATTACAAAATTAACTTTCAACAAGAGGGCCATAATGGCCCTGAAATCGCTCACCTGTATGTAGGCCCCTGGGGTAGGGCCAATTTTAACCCAAGGACTTTTACTTGAACAATTTTGGTAAACACCCATTAGAAGATGTTTCATGATACATATCTAAGCTCTAGTGCATTGGGGATTTTAAAAGAAGATTTTTTAATTTTTTACTATACACATATAGGAAAAAAAACAATGATCCCCCCCCCCCCTGCCGGGCAGGGCCAATTTTGACCCCAGGGATTTTATTTTAACAAACTTTAAGTACACACACACTAGAAGATATTTCATGCTTGGTACCTAAACTCTAGCTCTTTGGGTTTTTTTAAAAGAAGATTTTTTTAAGTTTTTACTATATACATATAAGGAAAATCACCTGGGGCAGGGCCAATTTTGACACCAGGGCTTTTATTTGAACAAATTTGGTAGACATTCACTAGAAGATGTTTCATGATTAATCTACACCCTAGCGCCTTGGGTTTTTTAAAAGAAGATTTTTTATACATATAAGGAAAATCAATGATCCCCAAGCGGGCCAATTTTGACCCCAAGTCTTCAATTTGAACAAACGTGGTAGACACTCACTAAAAATTGTTTCATGCTTAATATCTCAGCTCTAGCTATTTGTATTTTTTAAAAGAAGATTTTTTACTATATACATATAAGGAAAATCAATGTCCCCTGGGGCGGGGTCAAGTTTGACCCTAGGGCTTTTATTTGTACAAACTTGGTAGACACCTATTGGAAGATGTTTCATGCCTAAAATCTAAGCTCTTGCTCCTTGGGTTTTTTAAAAGAATATTTTAAGTTTTTACTTATGATATACACATAAAGAAAACCTATAACACCCGGGGCAGAGCCAATTTTGACCCCAGGGCTTTTATCTGAACAAACTTGGTAAACACTCACTAGAAGATGCTTTATGCTTAATATCTTAGCTATAGCTATTTGTGTTTTTTAAAAGAAGATATTTTTAGTTTTTTCTATATACATATAAGGAAAATCAATGACCCCCGCCTGGGGTTGGGCCAATTTTGACCCCAGGGCTTTTATTTGAACAAACTTTGTAGACACTTACTAGAAGATGTTTCATGCGAAATATCTAAGCTCTAGCTCTTTGGGTTTTTTAAAAGTAGATATTTTAAATAATATATTAAGTTTTTTCTTTCAGTTACCATGGCAACCAAAGTTCTACATGGAATTAAATTCTTTAAACAATTTTTAAAGGTGACAACCAAAGGAACATTCCTGTGAAGTTTGGATGAAACTGACTTCATGGTTTATGAGAAGATGTCCTTTAAAGTAAAAGTTTACGGACGGATGCTGGTCGGACGGACGCCGGATGAAATGTGATCACAAAAGCTTACCTTGTCACTTTGTGATAGGTGAGCTAAAAAGGGACATAATTTTGTAAATTTTTTTGACAGACTTTTGTCCTTTCCATTAATAAGGATCATCTATTTCATACCTAACCTCCGTACCAAATCTAAGGACTGCATGCTAAAGCCCTCTCTAGTTATTGATCACACAAGATTTAGTGATCAAGTACACAATGAACTTGACCTTAAACCAACTGTCCTCAATGTATTTACTAGTCAAGACACAGTTCCATGACAATGTTAGTACCGTTACGGGCCTAAAACATCTTGAAGACTAGCTATTGGTTGGACAAGCTTTTAGTGGTCAAGATCAAAATAACCTTGACATTTGACCAACTGACCCCTAAAAGTCAATAACAGTTATCTTCTAGTCATGACCACATCAAATATCTAAGCTCTAACTATTTGGGTTTCTGAGAAACGTTTTTAACAGTTTTTCTACATGTACTCAGACCTTTTTTGGCCCTTGACTCACTGTCACGCACCCAATCAGAAACATTGGTTGAACCTTTAATAAAGTATGCAATATCTATAAAGGTTTGTTATTCAATACCTTAGTTACATAAAATAAAAATTATTATCAAGAAGCCTTTCAAAAGGTCTGGGGCATCTTAAAGATATTTCCAGACAACAAATAATATGTTTTTAAAAAGGCATTAAGTGTCCATAAAGATTGAAATCAGTAAAAACTTCCATGGTTATAAAAGATTTGTCTGTAATATGTCACAGTTTAAAGCTTGTTACTAAACGGGGACAAAATGAGCAAGTGGCCACAGGGAATTGTAACTGAGGTTCCAAGGTTCAAGTCCCTATGTCCCGTAGCTCAGTTGGGAATGGTATCGTAACCGAGGGTCCCAGGTTCAAGTCCCTATCAGTCTGGTAACCTGATTTACTATCTGCAATTTTGAACTTTACCCTGAAACATATTTATTTTACATATATATATAAATGCAATTGCAGATTAGTTCTATACATTATCTTTTTATCCAATTAAGTGAACACACTGTCATTTTGTTTTGTTGATCATAGCATGTCACGCAGTTAAAGTATATTTTTTGTCCTTAGTGAAATGTGTTGAAAAATGAAAAGAAATGATAAGTGGCATATGATTTTATAAGGTCTTTATCAATTATAGAGGCTCATACTGGGAAGACTGGGCATGCCTAACTATTTTGCCTCTTTAAATAAAGTCTTTATTATTATTATTATTATTATTATTATTATAATTAAATGGTTCTTACAATGCTTAGTTAAGCTAACATATATCTGTTTTTTATTTTGTGTAATGGCATTGATATTCCAGTTAAACACTATGCTAATCAAGCAAAAAGCTGTCAATTAGACGCCACCATAAAACCAATTATCCAGTCAGTAATTGCTCTTCAACTATAGTATTATGTCCTAGTAGTCCTGTATGCCATAAGATACTGTACTATTTAGTGTATGGGCAATATAATCTCCCATCAAGAACCGTCTAGAACAAACTTATGTCAGAGTCTAGCTTTGGCATGGCAATATCAATATATTGTGACTATATGTCCCAGCTACATCATCTAATGCTAGAGCAAAAATAAAATCAAGGGGCGGGCATTATTACATCCCCAACTCCCTCTATGATATGGCCTACGTATTATCAATGTAAACCACACATTATGCTGCATATCGTCCAAATATAATCAAAATAAATTGTTTTGTTTTCAAATGAGAAATTACTAGTGACGTAAAAATGCTGCTCCCGATACAAGAAAAGTATAAGTGTACTAAGTTTTAAGTAAACATATAGTATAATTTGTTAAGAAGCCGCACAAAATCACTAATCTTTCAAGCTTAGACTTTACTAAGAGATAAGGCTTCTACGAATATTATCTTTTCATTCTCTGATCACTTAAATGTGTAACAAATTTGTCTTCCTTTAAACTCTGAAGTTGTCTACTGTTTATTTATGGAATTTCAATTATGAAAAAGTTTGCCCTAGATTAAGCAGGCATAACGGTGCCTTTTTAGTCTGACCTGGTTTTAAACACGTGGCAAGTATATCACACCTTGTATAGAACATTAAGTGACAGGTGCATTAAAACCTTGTCTTGCATAAAATGATTATAATCTGCATACCCAGGTGTACATTAACAGAGAATAAATCATGCCTTGAACCTGATGAAATCACATGAGCAAATGCCACTGTTGCATGTTTTCTTTTCATTAACCTGCAATGATGGCCCTCTTAATTTCATAATCAAAACATAACTGTCAAATTGTTGTCACCATGGCACAAACAAAGCATAAGAAAACCAGATTCTTTACATGAAAAACAGATATTGAAAATGCACAATTTATACATTTATGAGGCATCCAAGGCAGAGTGGTTCATGTCCTTCAAACCACTTGCACCTCAACACTGTAGGTTTGAATTCTGCCAGGGACTTTGGATTCTTTCATGTGAGGCTAGCTAACAGAATATTGGTAGTTCTACTCTGAGGTCTTCCTCCACCAGTAAAACTGGAAAGTTACCAAAATTATGACCTCTACTTTGTTGGAGCTACTTAAAACCTGACCAAAAGAACAATACTTATGCACCATTTTTTTTGTTCCTGCAAAATCTGTGGGCTTGGATTTTAATTATGCATTTTATAAGTTTTCCTAGAGATGCTATTATTTTTTGTATGAATTTTTAGGTGGTATTATTTTATTTTGTATGATTTTAATGTGGTATTATTTTCTTTAGAATGATTTTCATGTGGTATTATTTTCTTTTGTATGATTTTCATGTGGTATTATTTTATTTTGTATGATTTTCATGTGGTATTATTTTCTTTTGTATGATTTTCATGTGGTATTATTTTCTTTTGTATGATTTTCAGGTGGTATTATTTTATTTTGTATGATTTTCATATGGTATTATTTTCTTTTGAATTACTGGCATGAGAGAGTTGCAATTTCATTTTCTATTTTTTTCATCAAAAGTTACATTTTTTTAAAATTATTTTTAGCAGATGATCACTGTAAATAACAATCATATTTTGTATAATATTTAGTAAAAATTACAATTTTCTTTCATAATTATGATTTTTGTACAGATTGTTTCCATTTATTAGGATTTTTCAGTTTTGAAATCCCAGAAAACCCAGAATCTCAAACACTATTTTTGACATTATCCAGGCTCTGCCAATAAAGACACATTATCTGAGTTAACATTCATAAATGAGATTTGATGAGTTTATTTTTTTGTTGATTTTTTATTGCAAAAATGCATCTTTATTCAGTTCAATCTAATACAGCATTGACTCCAGGCCTGTTTTCATTTTTTTTATTTCTAATCTTTTTAATTCAAACAATTTAAAACTTTAAAGTGCCTAAGTATAAAAAGTTATTATCTGTTCTATAATGAACAGACCAAATAATATGGGATGGATTGGTCAAGCAACTTATTTCTATTTTTTGCCATCCGTGGTGCCCAGCAGATCAAAACCATTCCAGCAATTTTTGTTAAGGACTATCTAGTATGGATTGCTGTACAGTTATATCAATATCTACCGAATAGTTGAGTAGGTGATATTGTTCTATAATTTTTTTATTTTACCTCTGGCAGCCATCTTGTTCAGCAAACCCATTTGAACAATTTGTAAAGAGGACTACCCAAGGATTATTCCTGTATAATTTCATCACTATCAACAAATGGTGATAATTGTTTAAGTGAACTGTTAACAACTACGGAGTATCACAATATCTCACCTTGAGCACTGTGTGCTCAAATTTAAAGGAACTCCAATGAGGTCCAAAACCCTGAATATCTAGTAAAAAAGTGATCCCTCCGAAGCATTAAAAAAGTAAAATTACATGAAAATTGAGGACTTGAGTCTGAACATGAGGGATAATGAAAAGTGCAACATCTCTAAGCCCCCTAGCACCAGCTTGAGCGGTACTCAATCCTCAACACTTAAAAGTGCTAAACTCAATGATCCCGAAGGACCAGAAAAATATAACAACACTGAAGTGACGTACACGGCAACTTTTTACAGTTGCCACACAGGCACTTGACACCTGATATATGGTAACTTAAAATTTTGAATTATTTACATAGATCAACTGAGGTACTCACAACGGATTGACATGCAAAAACTAAAACCAGAAAGTACACTCATAAGTAAATTGAAAATGCAGGACTCAGGTATTTTTGTGCAATTCTTAGCCAGATTCAAGTTCAAAGCATGTACCAGTAAAATTTAATGCTCTTCATTTTATGGTCATTTTTTCGCAATTAAGATAATTATTCTGGAAGAATAGAGTGGGTAAATGATCTGAACTTTTGCACACAAGATATTGGTATATAGAAAGACCTCCAAAGATTAAAACATAAATCTCAAAAATATTTTCCAAGCCTGATACATGAATGTTAAAAAGCCTTAGTGGAGTACATATGCCTGCAAACATTTGCTTATTCAAGCAGTTTCATTCATAAACTTAAAACTAATTATATTTTCTTGTTTATGTCTGTTCCCTTTGTAGAAAATTCAATTAAATTAAAAAATGTTAATTAAATGGGTGATAATTTAATGTATTTATAAAGGGGCAAATTATTTTAACTTTTGCAAAAATGATGAAATTATTTCTTATGATTTATATTTTCAATGAACAGAAAAGGAGTCAGATGTTGTTAAAATTTAAATCTAACCTCTATCACGATGTCGTAATAATTTATGCCTTAAACTATACTTAGTTTTTCTTTCAATTAGTAATCATTTTATTTCCTTAATAGACAATGACGGAACCTCTAAAATTCTAATAATTTTATGTAAGATATATACAGTAGAACTTCTGTGTTGAACTTGGATAGGTCCGTTTTCTTGATGTGTCAAAATAAAATGATAGTTCTCATTTTTACCTTTGTATATTCTTTATTAAAAAACCTATTTTATGAGTTCAATTTTAATGTGTCAAATTTTCAATGTGTCAAAGATTTTACGTGATATTTTACTATATACAGATAAGGAAAATCAATTTTGACCCCAGGACTTTTATTTGAACAAACTTGGTAGACACTCACCAGAAAATGTTTCATGTCAAATATCTAAGCTCTAGCTCTTTGGGTTTAACCAGGGCCGGCAAAATCAATTATCCGTATTGCCCAGGTTGTCCCACAGCCTGTACGGACAAGTGAAAATTTTCAAGAATAAAATGTTAATATCATACGGACAAGTTAAAAAATGTTTCACATAAAAACGGACAAGTCAAAATCAGATTTTCACCACCAAAGGAACATTCCTGTGAAATTTGGATGACATAAAGCTTGGCTTAGTGTTTATGTGAAGTTTAAAGTAAAAGTTTATGGACGGAGACGACAGATGGACTGATGCAGGATGAATTGTGATCACAAAAACTGACACCTTGTCACTCTGTGACAGGTGAGCTAAAAACTAGTGTAATTAGATTAGATTTACTCACCATCATGTATACAGGGGTAGTCAAGTTCCTGAATATAACAAGGTACATCAACCTGAAATCAATAAATGAAAGAAACTAGAATAAAATATAAATTAACAAGTTCTACCCTTTCATTGCAAACAAAACACTTGTAACCAAAAATAAAATGATTTATTTAATTAATTGATGTTTTTACCTAATCACTTTATGCATTTATTGCAAGTCTGAACAATTCAATGTGTAAAGTTACAAACACCTTTGTATGTGTCACGGTTCAGAACTGTTCACTATTTAGGTGAAAAGATGTGTAAGCGGCCGGATAACTCAGTCGGTAGAGCCGCGGTACAGTATCATCTACACACTGTTTTTTTTCATATTTTTTGTTTGAGGTTGAAATGCAAATTTTTTTATCTTAACTTAGTTCTGTTCAGTTTGTTCTAAATTTTCTCAATAATCTTAAAGAAATGAAACGCTATGTTATTATAGGTCCCAGTGGACCTTGACCTTAAACCTTTTGACCTAAATATGAGTGTGGCAGGTAAAACTTGTAACCGTACTTCTACACCACCATTCAAAGTTTGAAGTTCCTCAGCAATGCACTGATTTAATGGACAGTTTTATAAGTTGTTTCTATCAAATGTTCCAATGACATTGACCTTTTGACCTAAATAAGGTATATGTATATATATAAAGTATAACTCATAAGGGTACATTACATAGTACACAATTTGAAGTTGATGCTGCATTTTGATTTATCCTCACCAGATTTGTTTTGTTATTCCTGATCCCAGAGACCTTGACCTTTTTATTATGACCAGACATTTGCATGGATAAGTGGGTCATGACAATAGCTCCAAATTTTCATCAAATTCAGCTGATATCAAAGTTCAAATTTATTTTGGCAGAAATATTTAAAGTTTGGTAAAGTGTATTTTATTATAGATTCTGAATCTGTATTTCAAATATTTGTTCATATTTTCATTTATCAGAGTTTGTTCCCCTTTTTTGTAGGACAAATATTTTGGTTTCCATCTGTTACCTATCTTTGTTTAGTGAAGTGTTGCCTTTTTCACACTCATGCACTTTTCATGATCTACTTTAGTCCCAGTTTTTGTTTGACATGAATTTTTTATAAGACACTTTGATTGAAAATTTTCCTGCCTCACCTGCTGTGTATTTATTGTTTGTTTCTTATCTAAATTAATCCTTTTGTTTTGCTTGTAATTTTTCTTGCGTTTTTTGTTTGACTTGGCTAAATAGCTATAAATTTGCGCCTTTTGTCAATTTGTAATTTGATTAATAAATGCATATGAGCTTTGGTGTATAAATGCATAATTTGACATTACTTAACATCTTTAGTTTGGTGTTGATTGACATCAAAAGTATTTATCTCTAATACTAACAGTTTACTTTCATCCATTTTTGCCCTTTTCTGCTTTAAGAGATTATCTCGCCAGAAAATAAAAGTACAGTAGTGTTTATTATGTGTTGATAATACTGTTGTATTCTCAATTTGATATAACTGGATTATCTGTCATTGAAGAATGTCAGAGAACAGTTTGTGATTGTCATTTGTCACTATATTGGCAGAGAAATGAAAGGCGTACCATAAAATCTGATATAAAAGCCCCTCTGTCTTGATTATTTAATGCCCCATTGACTGCTTAAATAAATCAATTTTTTAAATGTATTTCAGTTGATACAAATGTGTTCCAGTCAGACTGATTGAAACACTCTCAAATCAACCAGTTCTTAGGAATGAGTGTAAAGTTTCTTGCTAATGGCTTGCCCCTGATGCAGTTTGAACTTATAATCCTTAGATTACCGGTAGTGGTCTAACAGGTAGTAGTCTGACTCCTTCACCAATTAACCATGCTGCCACTACAAAATTGCAATTCAGTATCAATTTTAATACATAAGTACTCTGTCAGTTTTCATATACATGAAACACCAGGGGACTAATTTTATCATCATGTAGGACATATTGGAACATCATGTAACAAATAAAATTTGAAAATAATCACTGACATTGGGAAATGTTTTCAGAAGTGAAAAGATTTAATTATTTAATGCATTTATTTATTTCATGTTTTTCCAAATTTTAAATAATAGATTGAATGTCATTTAACAAAGAACTTTTTATACAAATGAACAATATTTCTATATTTCTCCCAGATTCTGAAAAAAGCAATAATTGGAAATTGGGCCTATTATTTGATGCTCCAATTAAATATCTAATTAAAATATCAAAATTCATTTTATCACACACCCGTGCCCATTTTGCAACTCCGTAAAAATGGTATTGCACGGCCGTGCATATATTTTAACGTGACGTCATTAGCGTTATACAAACATAGTGTAAAGACGCGCTAAATGTTAGGGTTATACTATAGGCGCGTCAGTGAAAAATGACTCTTATTTCACTTTAAACGGTCTTCATTTTGGGTATGTGATAAATAGAATATTAAATTCGTGTAAGTTCATTACTGAATTTATTGCACTCGTTAAATAAAATAATATTATGCTCGCCAGAGGCTCGCATAATATAATTTTATTCAACTTGTGCAATAAATTCAGTATTGAACTTACACTCATTCAATATCCTCTATATCATAAATGAGGGATCATAAGATTGCAACAAAATTAATATAAATATAAGCCATAGAGAAATTAAAAGTTCCAACAAAGAAAAAACAAAAATTAGACAGACTTACACCAGACCTTAATATACATTAAGAGTATGGTCAGACCCTATATAAGGACATTAACTGTTACAATGCTAAATATCTCAAATAGATTTGTCCAGCTTTCAGTCTAGACAAAACCATTTATCATTTCTAGAAAATATTCCAAATGAAATTTCAAAATGAGTAAGTAACTGAATATCAAACAGTGCAGACCAATATCAAAGATGTCTCAGCTGATCTTGGTTTGCACAGTGTTTGCATTGATGGACTCACTTGCCACTAACAGGCTATATGTTACAGAGTTCAGTATGTAAACAAGCTTAACTCAAATTAATTGATCAGTTAATTGTAACATTATAACTTTACAGACAAAATTACACCTGAGACTCCAATGAATGTTTATTGGCATAATATTTCAGAGATTTGTATACCATATGATTAATTAAGTCTCAACCAATAACTTGTGTGTCTTTCCCTCGCCCAGTTGTTCTGGAATAACCATTTTTATTGTGCAAAATGACCCAAAAATGAAAACGGTTCCAATTTAATTCTCAATTCTAATACAAAATATCGATCCTTTGCAGATTTTTCCATTTTAAGTGCTAAATCACTTAATTTATGCAAAAACTCAAATTCTAAGTTTTTAGGCTATATGACCTCAGTAGAGCTTCTTTGACTAATACTGTCACATGAGCATCTAAGATTTTAATCCATAGCACAAACACTTAAATGTATCAGAAACAAGAGCTGTCACCCAAGTGACGAATGCCCCTGAAAAGGTTTCTTAAGCATGCAGGTATTATGAAAAGAACAGAGAATGAAAGTAACTAATTGCTGAATATTGTTCTTTGTATTATTGTTCCTGTAATCTCTAATTGTGATTGTGTGAACATTCAAAATATAAGTGTGACCTTGACCTTTGAAGATTTTTAGAGACGTGGTTTCTGGATGCGACAGAATGTTGTTATGAGATAGACAATTTTGTGCCAAGTTATTTCAAAATTCCTCAATGCATGACAAAGTTACAGTCTGGACATGATTGTTGTGTAAGTGGAGACACACGGACCGACAGACAGACATGAGCCTTAGTCGCGACACATTGTCTTGATGTGTGTAGACATTAATGCCTAGTTATTTTAAAATCATTCAATGCATGACAAAGTTGTAACAGTCCATACATGAATGTGTGTACTTATTTACTCTAATTGCGATAATGTGAAACTTTAAAATGATAGTGTGACGTAGGGACATGGTCCTTGGACGCAACACATAGTCTTGATGTGGTAGACATTTGTGCCAATTTATTTCAAAATCTCTAAATGTATGACAAAGTTACAGTCCAGACACGAATGAAGTGGGGACGGACAGACAGACAGTGCAATTTTAATGTGCCTCTCTTCGGGGGCATAAAAATCCTACCTATGCGGGATTCAAATTCAATACCATGATTGGCAAAACTTTGCATTCTAGACCACTGAGCAAAAGTATCAATTCCCTACAATATAACACAGTTGTCAAAGGTTGTATTTATAGAAATTGACTTGACAAAGCATCATTCCGTTCATTGGAAAAGCATTTTCCTAGAAAAAAGGCCGTGTTGGCACCAGAGACTAAAACTTAACAGCACTAATTATGTTTTAGATAACGGTTTTATATTACGTTCCCAAATATAACAAACATGGCACATTTTTGTGACAGCAATACTAACAGGTTAAAATATATTTCATGTACAAATTATATCTCAATTCTCAGAGGCACTCAGCAACAGAAGTCGCTGGCTTCAAATTAACACCAGTATTATAAAAGAGAGGTCAATGTGTTTGTCTCAGACCAGACAGACTGTAGGCTATATATCGTAGGTTGATCGCTTTTATAAACTGTTGTAAATCCTTCTTTATTTCAATTCAGTTACGGTAGTTTTGCGGTCAAACCTCAATATTATATTTTAACTTGACTGCTTAATTTTACTGTGCTGAACTGACATATACATCCCAGAACTCGGCAAATGTCCGTTTTTCCAATCAAATCCCACTGCCCTGCGGAAATGACCACATCCATATCAATGCCGACCATGGTTGCACCATGGTTGCCAATGATATGACCTTGATATGCAATTACAGAAATTGGGGACTATGAAATGGTTGTGGTATGACCATGTTATGAACATGTCCATATCATGGATCATCATAGTCAAAGCAAAAGAAATGTTTTGACCATGGTAATAATCATAGTTAAAATGACAGCATATCATGGATATCCAAATAAATGAAGACCATAACATGTTTTTTCATTTGATAATATAATGGCTTGAACTACATCTGTTTTGACCACAACTGGCATGATAGCTACAACATTGCCAGATCATTTATTGAAATCAGAGTCATAACATGTTTGTCTACATGGCAGTTCAGTCAGTTTCATTTTTTTGTCCACAACTACTTTACAGTCTGAGAATTTGTTTAACAATCACACTACATAATTTTTTCCTTCTATTCTCCCTTAAAGCTGCTTTAAAAATATAAGACATGTATTATATTTTGTCCCTGACAGAAAACTAACACACTGATGTATTTGTCAATCGATATTTTTTTATTACCTTGAACAAGTACTTCTAAATGAATTGACCTTCTGTTATAAAAATACCGCCCTAATACTTATTTAAAAATAATGTTTTCTTGTCTTATCTAACTGGACATTCTCCGGCCCCATATATTGAAGTCCGTCACACCCATGTGTTTTACATTTATATTCATTTGGATCGTCAGCTGGAAAAGTTTGAAGCATTTCATACAATAGTGGTGTTGACGATAATTATCCTGATGTCCAGAAAGCACAGTTTTTTTTAATAGTTGTTTATAATTATTTGGAAGCCACGATTTTGATTGTGGATTTGTTGACTTATGTAAAAGTATCAAGTCATCAATGCAGTTTCCAGCCAAATTGTAATTCATGGCAAATGAAAGGAACGCTAATGAATAATCTTTTTCCTTATTAATGCACTGAGCAGACTCACACATTTCATTGTTTACACTACTGGCATCAGAACTTACAGAATCTGTATTATCCAGCACATCACTGTTATCATCAGATTCAGAGCCCTCATGTGATTCAGAACCATCACCAATTTCCATTAAAGACTGCATTGATTCTGTTTCATCAGTCAACAAATTTCCATTTTCATTGTAATCGATAAGGATATGATTTTCACAAAAAGTTTCATGTTCTGTAATATTACTAATAAAATTTTCAATCTGAAATGTTTCTTTATTCTGAGATGATTCTTCTGTTTCCTTTTCTGAAGACAGTAAGGCCAGATTTTCATCTGTGATTTCTGCTTTTGGAACTGTAAGAATGAATATATACATTATAATAGACTTAGATACACATCACAGCAATACTATGTTTGGTTAGAAGAAGAACTCTAAATGCTGATGCATGTCAAATGTGAAAGTTCTGGGCATTTTGGCTGTGGACAAGATTTGTGAAATCTGACTGTGACCTTATTATGCAACAAACCAAAACCATATGTAGGACAACTTTGGTAGGAGACCATCCAAGGCTTAAAGAAATACTGTATAAGTGGATCATTATTTCATTTTGGTATGATGAAAAGTATGCAAATTGGCAACTTGCGACAAATCAGAAGAAGAAATATTTGTGCATGTTCAAAGTTTAACTAGTCAGTAATTTGTAATATTTTCTGATGGTGAATAATTGTTTAATTTATCCTATTTCTTGTACTACACAAAAATCACAATGTTCAAAAAGTATTACCAGAGAAAGGTCTATTGTGTGACTCATACCCAGTACAATATTTAATCAATTATCTTACTTGACTGGCTATGTATTTGTAAAAAAATATGTTATAAATTACCCTGATCAGGTACAAGTACTCGTCTGGAAGTAGTTCTTTTTGGAACAGGCACACTCGGATCTCTATTGTATAGTTTGTAAACTGGCTTAGCTGGACCTAAAAATAATTCAATGTATTATGTTGTATAATTTTGATACAAAGTGATAATCATAGCTTAAAAATACTCAGTATCAGACCTGGGATCAATCAAAAGACCCAGACTGATAAAAATGTTTGAATATATCATAACAGGCCTTAAATATAAAAAAAAAATGTCAGATACTCATGCCTGTGATCAAAACTGGAAGATTAAATGAACTTTTTATGATTTGATTGTAAACATAATTCTACACTTCCAACCAAAATTTGCCATGTGAATTTGTCTTTCTAAATCTAGTACTTTCAAGAAATTAAGAGTAATAGTTCTTGTATATTGTACTTCTCCACACTTAGACTCAGGGTTCTGTTCATGTATCAAGTTTCATGACAATACCCTTGATATTTAAATTAACTTACAATCCAGAGAAAACAAGAGCGACCAGTAATCACATGTGTCGCCTCATGATGGCCAATTTCATGTTGGGACAAGTTTTGTGACAGACGGACAGACAGACAGACAGTGCACAACTACACTTGGTACTGATCATTCCTGTAAAGGTTGGATAAAATTGCATCAGTAGTTTATGAGGAATAGTCCGGACAAGCTTTTGTGTATCTGGCAACACACAGAAAAAAACACCTTTTTATCAAAGGGCCCTAACTCTGCCAAAAATCATTCAACCGGAAAGCCTGTGCAATATGCGCACAGACTTCCCGAAAGTTGAAAAAAACTGTCAGACATTCGGTCTGACAAACCACGAAAATCTGTCGGACCGAAACAAAATCTGTCGGACCAAATAAAATTGATCAAAATCAAAGAAAAACTTGTGTTTGTATTTCTAAGACTCTTTTTGTTTTTTATATTTTCGCCGTAAAAATCGGCATAATCCGTACAGCGCATTTTCATCTCCTCACTGTCATACACCAATGATTCATGGTTTTGCTTCCATTTTTCATTAAATTTTGTCTCAGGTCTATTCTTTTCATCCTTTTATTGCTGTTCTGCGCACTCTTCTGACGTATATTTTCGGTTATTCCCAGGTTTGGCACCTTTAGCGACGCCATTTTGTATACATGCGGCTTGGATTAAAGCCGGACAGTCGGACCGATCCGGAATAAAAAAATGTCGGACCTGATCAAAATTTATCGGACATGTCCGTCGGACCGACGTATTTCGGGAAGTCTGTGCGCAACAACTTGAGCTACAGATCAATCCTGTAAAGTTTCATTGAAATTGCATTAGTGGTATAATAGAAGTAGTCCGGACAAACTTTAAAAATAAACATAATTAAAGGGCTATAACTCTGACCAAAATCATTGAACCAAAAAATGCTGACAATATGCACAACTAGACTTCTGCTTAAGCCGGTGCTAGGGGGCGTGGACGGTAACTTGCACTTTCCAGTACCGTCCATGAACAGGCTCAATCAAACCGAGCCTGCAACATTTTCAATTTTGCCGTGTTGGACTTTCTTTAGGGATTCTGTATTTATCTATTTTTTGGTACTGATCATTCCTGTAAAGTTTGGATGAAATTGCACCAGTAGTCCGGACAAGCTTTTGTGTATCTGGCAACACACAGAAAAAAACACCTTTTTATCAAAGGGCCATAACTCAGCCAAAAATCATTCAACCGGAAAACCCGTGCAATATGCGCAAGGACTTGAGCTACAGATTAATCCTGTAAAGTTTCATTGAAATTGCATTAGTGGTATAAGAGAAGTAGTCCGGACAAACTTTAAAAATAAAAATTATTAAAGGGCCATAACTCTGACAAAAATCATTTGACCGGAAAATTCTGACAATATGCACAACTAGACTTGGTACTGATCATTTCTGTAAAGTTTGGATGAAATTGCACCAGTAGTTTATGAGGAGTAGTCCGGACAAGTTTTGTGACGGACGGACGGACAGACAAACAGACGACGGAGAAGTGATCCCTATATGTCGCCACTGCTCCGTAGAGGCGACACAAAAATGAAGTACATGTATGAAAATAAAGAAGAGCAATAACTTATGGGAGATATTACAAGGTTACAGTTCTTGTGCACTGCATTTCTCCATAAGAAATGTCCATTTTCTTGACAAAACTTTACAAAACATGGCCTGTCCAAAGAACCAGGTTACCTTGACAGTGATGTTACACTTACTTAAGGAATGACAATCCACCAGATGTGAAAAAACCCTGTTTTTAGTAGAACGGTGAGCTCCACAAAGAGCACATCTGAAATAAGTCTTTTTCCCAATTTTCACAACATCACAACAGTCTTTCTTTGATGAATTCATCTGAAAAATTAACAGGATAGTAAAAGAATAACCCAAGCGGATAAAACAATGGTATAACAAGATGTTTTTTGTGAAAAATGCATGTCTCTCCCCTGCACCCGATGGAATTAAAGCCACGGGAAAGATATCACCTTTCTGAAACAGATGCCTCTGTCATTTATTATGGTATAAGTAAGAACAGGGCTCTCAGTAGTGTCAGAATTTTCAGGTCAAAGATTCTTTGACCAAAATGTTCAGGAGTCAAATCATTTTTTTCTAACATGAATTATTTTTAAGTTACAAAAATTATCTTTACTGGTATGCTGTACTGGTTGGGGACCACCAAAACCGGACAACCACCAAACCCGGACGGCCCTGAAAATGCTTAATTTAGTATTTTCTTTGTTTAGTGGTTGTCAGTCACTTTTTTATCAACAATAAATGCATGTTTCTTTTAAAATTAAGTAAATAAATTTATTTCAACCTCTGTAAATGGTAATATTTTAATGTCTATTTCAAGAATGTTGATGTTGAAATTCGGGGGTCAAGAAAGCAATGCCTGACCTCATATACCAGCTATAATCATTTGCAGAGTGAATAATAGAATATCCAAACCTTCAGCATTTGTTGCTGACATACTGTATATCATGTTACAAATCAAAAATCAAAACACCCAAGCTTTTATCTGAATTAAATCACATCATGTACATATCTGTCCGGACACATGGTACTGTAGTGTAGACAATTTAGGTAATTTTGATACCCTCCTTGTCGAGCCTCAGATATAAGTGTCAATACAATCAGAAATAAACAAACTAGTTTGTTAGTTAGGAGAACAACCTAGCTAAACTGTGTCAAATTTTTTGGTCTCTAGGTTAAAAATAATGAAATCTGTACGGAAAAATGTTCCAAAAGTGTCCGGTTGATGGTCTCCGACCAGTATAATAAATTATATCATATAAATTTTAAATACCAAAATGTACTAGGGACTATTCAAGGAAAAAAGAAATAACAAATGTACAGGTACTCCAAGTAAATCAAAGACATATTTTAAAATAATTGACATCTCAAGCATGTAATTCTTATCAGTTGTGTAGAGCTATTTTTAGCGCTGTCAAATTACATCCACTGATGTCACGATTCAGTGCACATGCTATAAACAATGCTGTGTGGAATACACGGTGACATTTTTATTGAGTGTGATTTGAACAAATGTAGGTGTCAAATGTGTTCATAAATTTACCGGATTTTCACGTGTCCCATGTCAAACGAGAGCTCTGTATGACAGTATGAGGCACTATTATACGTTTGCCATTCATTTATTTACTTATTAATTTAATGTAATGTTTTTAAAATACATAAAGGTAAGACTTTATGAACAAAAATGACAGTTTTGGTAAAGGGGCGAAACGTCTTGGGTAATTTGGGGCCGAAACGTTTTTGGGTCGAAATGACTAAACGTACTAGTTTTCCGTGACTTGAGATCTTGTATTCTTTTCCATCTTTTTATATTTCGACATGTTGAATCACATTAAATTAAATTCAAATAAATATCACTTTTACCAGTGTCTGCGAGTGCTATATTACTTTTTTAACAACAAAATGAAACTTGTGTGCTTCCTGTTTTGTTTATATACGGATTACATTGCACAGCCACGTGAGTAATATCATGTCCGAGATAACGTAACGATATCTTTTTTTTTTTTTTTTTTTTTTTTTTTTTTTACAAAATAGACCAAAAGATTGATAACATAAATGAATTTTTTTAATAAATACAAGTTACTCACCTGTTTATCTGGCTGTTTCGACGTCGGCTATACCTACCCGAAAATATTCGTGTTTTTCCGCCGTAGTCCGGGAAGAAAGCACCAATCGGAACATTATCTATAAGACTGACGGAAAGGGCCGAAAAGTTGCGATTGAGAAAGCACAATCATGGTTTCTGACGCGTGCGCATTGAGTTTAATTTGCGGGAAGACGTTCGAAAAACATGTCAGCATTGGAGACAAGTCTTGTTTTTCTGGCCAGAAGAGAGTGCCTGGTCATTGGTACAGAATTCAGCATTAGAGACGGGGGCTACAATAGGATCCAAAACTCGAGTGAAGTTCAAGTGCAAAAAGTATCTAGCCATTTTAATTGCAAGTAAGTCGATGCTTTGCAGAGTGCGCGGCAAATGCAGTTTGCAGAATGATTGTCCGGTTGAGATTTTATATATAGAATACTCAAATATAATTTACTAGAAACATTAGGTACTGAGCTATTTTGCGACAGGCCACGATATGCAGTAACAGATATTTAACGTAAGTGGCAGTATCGGTGTTTAATTAATTTACCACACCCCACCTCCCAAGACTGCTGATTTCTTACTTTCGGGCTTTATAACATTAACTAGCGGTTAACTGGGGATCTGTAAATAATAAATTGTAATAGAAAAATATATTGTGCATTGATTCCATGCAAAAATCCGACGATATTACCGCCCGACACAGATAACCGGCGTACCCATAATTTTCGTATACTCTCGCCTCGTATATCCGCGGTATCCCTATTCCCGCTGTAAACAACATTTCCGGTAAAAACAAAACATTGCGCCACCTGCTGGTAACCTACTTCATCGGAAAAGTCTACTTTCGTTTTGTGTCTATATTTTCGTCGATATGTTCCGAATTGCGGTAAGTTTTTACTTAAAAATTAACAAATCATGTAAAAACAACTTATTTTTCATAATTCTAAACTAAAAACCTAAAAATGATTCCTTAGTATTGCTTTGTTGCACAATTTTATGAATGACAGGTACTGGTCGTCTGCAAATTATGACGTCACAAGCACCTTAGTTTGACAGTTAAAGGTACTTTACCTATTAAAATTTGTTTTATAAGAATATATGCTTTTTCTTTTAATTATGATCAAAGAGAAAATCAAACACGCTGTAGGGAACAAAAATAAAAGTAGTAAAACATTTTATTTTTATAATTCAAGGTCTCATACCACTAATTTTAAAAAATCAAGGTCAGATGGAAGTATTTAAAATACAAAGGTCAGACAGGAGTATCTGATTTCCATCAACATAAACATGGTTGTACTAACCCAGGTTGTGTTATTTTAGTGCATGTTTTAAATGGGGTCAAACGTGTATGCTATCAGATTTTATTGATGTTTCAATGACTTCTAAATACTTTATGACTGTTTTTATAGTTATTACAGTATATCTCTGCTGAGAGTGCAAAATAAATCCTGTATGTATTTCAGGACTTCAAGAAATCAAAGCCATATGAAAAGGCCAGTCTTCTCAAAGCTTATGAAGCTACAAGATCTGGACTGTCAGTTTACAGGGCATCACGTTTGTATGGTGTTCCTGAGTCTACCCTTCGCGATAGGACTCGTGGTATTGTTAGTTTAGAAGGTATTCGTGGCCCTGACACCATTCTGTCTCCTTCAGAAGAAGAACAATTAGTAAACCATATTTCATACATGGCCAACATAGGCTATGGTTATACTAAAAGCAACATACAGTACATGGCCGCTGATCTTGCCAGATCTTTAGGAAAGAGAAGTAATGAACATCCCATGAGCCATAATTGGTTTTATGGATTTTTGAAACGTTGGCCAGAGCTGAAGGTAGTTAAGCCACAAAAATTACATCTTGCAAGAGCAAAGTGTGCATCTGAAGATAACCTTAATAACTATTTTAAAGAATTAGAGCAAGTACTTGTTTCTAATGACTTAGCTAATCAACCGGATAGAATTTACAATATTGATGAAACTGGGATTAGCACTGAGCATGCACCACCCAAGATTGTTTGTTCAAAAGAAACTAATCCGCAGGCTGTAACTTCTGCAAGATCTGCAAATGTAACAATTATTGCAGCAATAAATGCTTTAGGCAATCATGTGCCCCCTTTCTATGTATTTCCAGGAAAGCGCTGGACTGCAGAGTTACTGCAAGGAGCTCCTGCAGGATCAGATGGAACAATGTCTGACAAGGGTTGGTCCAACTCGGCTGTGTTTGAACATTACATTAAAGAACATTTCGCTAAACATGCATCCATTTTTGAAGGGCAAAATAGGCCTGCCACGTTACTGTTATATGATGGACATAAATCTCATATTTCCTTAACACTTACCAAGTGGGCAGAAAAGAGAAATGTTATTTTATTTGTTTTACCTCCACACACAAGTCACTTGACCCAGCCTCTGGATGTTGGTGTTTTTGGACCATTGAAGATTCAATATTACAAAGAATGTCAGTCATACTTACAGAGGAATCCTGGAATTTCAATCACAAGATATGAGGTAGCACAGTTGACAGCTAGACCCTATTTGAAGGCACTATGTCCTGACAACATCACTTCAGCATTTCGTAAGTCTGGAATATATACCCTTTCAACAGTAAACAGATTACTGAAATACAAGTTGCTCCAGCCACGATTTACCCAGAAAAGGATACTGCCATGGCTGACAATGTAAAGTCTGGCAAAAACAGCAAAGAGCCAAGCAATGAAATTACTGCTGATTCAGTACCACAGCCTGAAAGTACTCAGCCTGACAGTCCTCAACATACAAATAATGCCACTAGCTTTTTTGAAGCAAGAAAAATTACAAGGGTTGTAAATAGACCTAAGAAACGCTTTAGTACCCCATATTCTATCTCTGGAAATCTTGCAAAGAAGTCCAACTCTACTTATTTGCACACTCAATCAATGAAAAAAGAAAATGTTACCCCCAAAAACCTTGAAAAGAAGACAAAGTCTACCTCCAATTTAAAGAAAAGTAAAGCTGTTGATAGTCCTAAACCAGGCACGTCAGGTGTAAATAGGACTGGTGGCCCTATCTTGCTTTCTTCACCCGAGATCTCAGATGATAGTGACATTGACACAATAGAAGACTCAGACTTATGTTGTGTCTGTAAAAAGTATCATCCAGACCAGTTACATGGTTGTGACCACATTGTATTTGTTAAATGGGGCAAATGTGACTTTTGTAGCCACTGGACACACTTGTCTTACTGTACTGATGTTCGTGTCCTAAGGAGGGGTAGCATATTCAAGTGCCCTCATTGTGAAAATGAACAATAAAAAAAACAATAGTGTTCACATGTAAATATGTTAAATAGTTTACAGTTTTACTCACAGTTACTGTCTCTAAGTTAAAATTTTATCCCATTTAAGTTAACAGTTGACTCAATTTATTTTAGTAGTCTGTTCCCTAGTAACTTTCATAAAAACAGTATTCTTATGATTACCGCGGATATATGAGAAAGTACCTTTAAAAAATGGCTACCGCCATTACATTAATATTGAAGGATTTGGGTACATTTGAACTGTCATTTGCAAAATAAAACAATTGTGAATCAAGAATCAATAAAAAGGAGGACAGGAATTCGGCGTGTTTGATGTAAGGTAAGCCATTTTATTCATATATGCATTAGTTAAAGTGATAAGTACCGCGGATATACGCCAGTATACCTGAAAAGTGATTTTTTTTTTTTTTTAATATATTGATGTTTTAGTGCATAAATAACAAGGTTAAACACATTTTAGGTCAAATCAATGCCACTAGCACCTTTGATGTGTATGCCTTCCTAGTTTCATGAACTGTGTATTTTTCAGAGGTTCTTAAAAGCAAGGGAAAGAAGTTTCAAGGTTACTTGAATTCTCTTCTTTTTGAGGAAAAGACTGCTGATGACATCATAAGAAGAACAAGAGAAGAGTACTGTAAGTATTATGAGCAAGGAGGATCTTTTTTGTGAACACTGTAAATGTCTAGTGTTATTTGTCATTAAAATTTTGCTACAAAACGTTTACAATCAACTTTATCCAAATTCATTGTCTAAAAAAGTTAAATTAATTCTGCCTCTCTAACAAAATAGCCACCAGGGCTTAAAATGGAAAAACATCACAAACATCATGTTCTTTATGGGGCTGAATCACACCAGTATGCCCAAAGTTATGTGCCCTTAATCGTTAAAAAAACCTTGAAATATTGACTACTCGTCTTATTATTTTGCAAACTCCTTTTTAAATGATTGCATTGAATCTTGCTATCAACCATCACTAGATAATGTAGGTGTGCAAGAACATTATTTTGATGCATAGCATTGCAGAGTTATGTGTCCTTTTATTACAAGGATTGCTAATGTTATTTCTAAAATATAGTTTTTCAGAGACATTAATTAGCGTGTTTTCTTAAGTCTTATTAATGATATAAGACCAACATCAACTAAGTCATCTTTTCCATAATTATACCCACAGATATGAAACATGGGAATTTATTGGATTCAGGTGTTTGTCAGTCAGTCCTGTGTATCTTGAGGTAAACTGTCCAAGTAATTTCTCTGCAACTACCTGCATTTAATAAAACCTCACAGCTGTGATATAAAAAGTAGGCCTAAGTTGTGCATCATGTAATATAGTTTATTAATAATTCTGTTATTGTTTAGTCACAGGATGATTATAGCCTATAATGATTATTTCAGGGCCAGAAAGACTATGTCACCAAAGATGAGCTGGATGCAGTTGTGGATGACTTAAGAAGCCTCCGCAGAAGAGTAAGAAAATTAGAAGCAGCAGCAGCAGCAAATACCACAAAGGGAGAGAAAAGCAAGGCCAACATTAGATTTAAACCAACTGATGGAAAATGCTGACAATGAATTCAATGCTGTTGAAATACTGCTGCTGCATTTCTTTGACAAAGAAACAATAATTGCAATCGTCTGTCAGTGGCAAGAGGGCGTTAATACTCAAAGTGAATCTTGAGTCTTAAAATAAAGCACTAGACTTCACAAAAATTACAAAAATAAAATCTATTCTTAAGAGTAAGTTTCCAGCAATAAAACATAAAGATAAATCACGCAAAAAATACACAGTGAGCAGAAGAAGCTGAGCAGGAAAGGGAGGTTCGAAGGAGTTTAATTTCTCTCCAGTTACTTTGATGTTACAGTTACTCTTGAAGTCATAGTTTTTTCAAGTAACATTTAAGTTTCAAGTGCCATTATTTTCTTTCTAAATGATGTTGCCGTTGGCACAGTTTATCTGATGTGATTTTGTGTATATCGCTGACATAGTTTTTAATGATATACCCTGGATATTATGGATAATTTAATGTATAGGTTGTTTTAATATAATACACAGTTTTTTTGTTCACAGTTTCAAGGTTGAGTTTGAAAAACTATCATTGGGCGGAATCATTTTAAAAAAAGTTGTTGATTATAGGCTTTATAGGCTGTAAATTTAACTTAACTCAGAGAATTTCTAGTGATGTGGCGCAAAAACGTTTTTAATCTTTTCATATTGTAAAATAACTTGTTATGGTTTTGAACTTTCCATATTTTGTGACACAAAGGCAATTCTTGCACAATTGATACTTAACAAAATATAAGCCATTATTTGACAAGTGTATTTTTGATATTAAAGTGTACACAGTCCACTTATTTTTTTCATATTTTGGCCTTGAGCGGGCGCAGGTCAAACAGTTAAAATTGTTTTTGTTATTTATAGAAGTATTTTTTTTAGTAAGGAGTGGGTCCATACCGAACCAAATCATAACCACATACTGGTAATTAAATATGTTGCTGAAATATGGTCATTTCGTAACTTGTCCATCGGTCAAACACGTTTTGGAACTGGGAGCCAATTTACAAACGTGATTGACCATGTTTCAAACATGTTTATAATGTTGTCAGAACACAGCTAGAACATGTTTGACACATGAACAATCATGTTTAAAACATGGTTTGACTGTAATTGTAATAAATTCTGCATGGTTACATCATGGGTTTATACATGGCTAAAACGAAGCCCCATCATTGTCACTTATAATCATGGCCAAAACATAGTCCTTTTCAGCAGTATGTTTCTGACTACCATATCAGAACCATTTAATGGTATTAAATATGTTGCTGAAATATGGTCATTTCATAACTTTTATTGTCCATGATCAAACATGTTTTGGAACTGGGGGCCAATTTACAAACATCATCAACCATGTTTTAAACATGTTTATAACATTGTCAGCACAAAGCTAGAACATGTTTTATGGAAAGGTTTGAAACATGAGCAACCATGTTTCAAACATGGTTCAAACATGGTTTGGCTATAATCATTTCCGCAGGGTGGGTACAAACAAACTTTTACCACTGAAGCTAATCATGGTGCACTATGGTCCAAAACAGAGCCGCCATGCAACCTCGGTTATGCTTTTTATCAATATATTTATTCAAAATGTATGTACATCGGAATAAGATGAGAAAAAAAGCACATTTTCCGAATTCCGGAGCATCTATTACTCTGATTTAAAGCTACTAGATTAATTATGGTCAACTACATAATGTAAAGCTGCTGAGCACCAATAGATCACAAAAATTCAGCCAGATATTAAAAACTTTTAGCTGTCTGTGATTAAGCAAACATCTTAATTGGATCCACGACTTAAATGAGTACCTCCGCAAAAACTCTATAGTCTAGTGTCTTCTCAGATATTTAAGGTAGTCTTACTGTAATACTTTCCCACCAAAACAATTCTAACATCGGCCAATATCGTATCCAATTGGTTATTTCTGGAACGTTATTTTTTCGAAATATTTGGCATTGAATTATTTACAATTGCTCATCCTATATCGCCATGTACTTAATTCCAGTAATAAACAGTTTAAAATTATTGAGTTCGAAGATTGTGAAAAATAACATTCCAGAAATGACCCAATTTATTACGATATATTGGCCGATTTGTTAGAAATCTTTTTGGTAGCAAAAGCATTAGAGTATGACTATCTTAACTGTTGACACTATCAACCTCAATTCTTTTTTAAATCTAACAAATTCAAAAATTTAGCAGACAACTTTTTTAGCAGACGACAATTTTCTCAGCATGCAAATGGTTAATTTAAAGGACAAGAAGAACTTGTTGCAATTCTCTCATAAAAGCAGCATACATTACTGATTTGTATTCAAGCATTCAGATTTAAAATAGTAGAAATATTACTTATCTATAACCATAGTTTTTGAATAACAGATAACAATTTGTTTTCAATATTATTATTATTTTTTTTTTCGGCGTAGCTGTATTAAAATGGATTTTGACCTAGATTTGTAACAAATGAAATTGTTAGTTACAAAATCTTCAGCTAAAAGAGGGTGTTTTTCATTGGTGGAAAGACTGGCTGTTATGAAATTTAAGGACAAATTCGTAATCTTTAGTTTACTTGTCTCTAAGAATAAAGTTGTATTAAAAATATTTATACAATCGTAAACTAAATATCACAACGTTATGACCAAAACAAAGATATATCAAAATACAAAAATATACAGTACATATGATTTCATGTACAATTTATTTTGTTGATAATATTAACAACAAACCCAACTTTTTGTTTTTCAGCCTTTACTTAAACATTCGATTACTACTCACTCGTACTTTATTTGCCGTAGCTTTTCTGTTTTCTATGAAAATGAACGATATTTTTGATCAACAAAAAGATTCTCCAGAGCTGATATGAATTGCGAAAATTAATATATTTAAAATGCAACATTATCATAAAGAATCGCAAAACTTTAAGTATTATTTTTTGTGCGTAATAATAACAAATTAATTTATTCATAGTTATTCGGCGTTTGTTTACACCGGTAGGTAAATTTACCGAAATACACCCCAATTGACTACCTCAATCTGACTGTCTCACTTGATAATCAGTGTCATTGATGGGTTATACAAAATTGAGTTTAGTACTTATTATAAAATAAATAGATTCTGTATATATGGAACAACATTTATATTTTACATTCCACATTTAAAGTACATTGTAAAATATAACCTGTGTAGGTGTACGACACGTAGCCATGCCAGTAGGCTTAACTAGTACCTCCACCTCATACCCCTAGTATATACAAAATACTAGTCAAGCTGTGCAATTTTTAATAGAAATCCTTTTTATATAAAATACATAATTATAACTTTTACTAGTAAGGTTATGTTTAACTTTTGATTTAAGTCTTCAATTATTCATTTTCATTGCCAGATAGATAAGAAGGCATTATAAATAGTATAGTTGATATGTTCCATTGATTGTTTATTACAGTCTGTATTCTTTCATAAATAAAAGATATAAACAACAAAAGATTTTGGTGTTATTATCATGACCTAATAATTGCAGCATTTTATGCACAGAAGTGCTTTTACAAAATGAAGGTCAGATACATATAAGTTAATATTATTTAACAATAAAATTCAAGTTGTCAGCTGATTGTGGCCTTTGCAGTCTCTAAATTTGGTAGTGTGGTTGGTTATTATTTGGTATTGACTTTGAAACCAGTAGTCAAAAGTCACGGTGACAAAAAAGCTTCTAGCATCTATAATAACATGACTAATTTGTTGACATTATAGGAGCATACATGTTTCAGCTAAGTTTAGACAACTGTCATAGATTATACTAGTAACCACCAAATATATTTCAATTTAGACATTTATATTGTTATAAAGTATAAATATCATTAATTTTGAAAATATTCTAAAGCTATGAGACATTTTGCACTGAATTTACGCCGATTATCTTTTTTAAAGATATTTCTTGTTTATCTTCAAATGACAACTTCTCTTTAAATACTTGTTCATAATGACAGAGATTATCTTAACTGGTTCGTTTTCTATTTTAAGCCTTTTAACATCAAAGACAGAGAAGAGATGAGGAAGAAAATCAATAGACTTTGAATATAATATAACTGTAATTATTTTGTTTCTATAAACTCTATAATGATTTATAAGGTATCTGTAGTAAACCCTGTGAGAGTACTTCTTGCTTTTCTATTAAAATTATCTCCTTTAACCTCTATATAATAAATAACTTGCAAACTTGTATTTTTATTTTTCGCAGCTATTTTAGTTGAATTCCACTGTGGTTCAAAAAGTTGAAAAGTTGAATTTCACTTGTAATTTGGTGAGAGTTCCAAATGAATTTCACTGGAAATTACAATCAAATTATCTGTGAATAAACTACCAGTCCAGGAACTGAGGTTAAATACCAGTTAAAGTACCTGTGGTATTCCATTATTATAATTTTCACTCACAGTAACATAATGAATTTCTAAAAAAGAGATGTCCAGCTTCCATTTTTTTGTAATTTCGTTTGGATGAGTTTTACATCGCACCAACACAGTAGAGGTTGTATGGCAATTTTACAGCTTTAATACTGGTGGAGGAAGACCTCAGGTGGCCCCTCTGAGCATTATTTCAGGCATCGAGCAAGCACCTGCTTAGAACCACCGACATTCTGTAACATCCTGTAAGTTATATTTATTGAAAATGTCAATTATCAGTTTGGAGATGTCAAGATGGAAATTTAAAGTTGGACAGCCCTATAGTATAGTGCCTGGTCAGACTTCACAATTGTGAAGGCTGGACTGGTTATATATACTAGTGGCAAAGGTCTAATCACTTCCACTTCGAGCAGAGCACCCTTACCAGGACATACATGCATGAAAGATGTACAACATCATAAAGCCAAGATGCAGCATACATCTCTCTTTTATAATTTGTGGAGGTCTTCGTTGTCAATTCCTACGCAATCAAAACTCCAAATTGGTGTTAAGTAGCCAATAAACAGAGCGCAAACTACAGTAATTGTAAAGTGAGGTACAATTAAAAATTAACTACAATTCAAGCCACTAGCACTAACATCTAAAATTAAAGGTACTAGATCATGCCAACAATTGCTTATGCACTAGAATTAGCTACAATTCAAGCCACTAGCACTAACATCTTAAATTGAAGGCACTAGATCATGCCAACAATTGCTAATGCACTAGAATTAGCTACAATTCAAGCCACTAGCACTAACATCTTAAATTAAAGGCACGTAGATCACGCCAACAATTGCTAATGCACTAGAATTAGCTACAATTCAAGCCACTAGCACTAACATCTTAAATTAAAGGCACGTAGATCACGCCAATAATTGCTTAGCACTAGAATTAGCCTACAATTCAAGCCACTAGCACTAACATCTTAAATTAAAGGCACTAGATCATGCCAACAATTGCTTATGCACTAGAATTAGCTACAATTCAAGCCACTAGCACTAACATCTTAAATTAAAGGCACTAGATCATGCCAACAATTGCTAATGCACAAGAATTAGCTACAATTCAAGCCACTAGCACTAACATCTTAAATTAAAGGCACTAGATCATGCCAACAATTGCTTATGCACTAGAATTAGCTACAATTCAAGCCACTAGCACTTGATCCAGGAATAATAGCACTTTATAATGCCAACAAATGTCATACTTATGCAATAGACAGTACTTTATTAAACTATAATACTGATGGTTTCTCATTTGCATGCAGCTAGCAGGAGATAAATTAAAAATTAACTTTTAACACATAATTTTTGATTGACACATCAATACATTTTGTGTTTCAGCTTACACATTTATGATTCAGTAATAACATTTAATCTGTTTCTATTTCCTGGTATTTTGCCTTAACTTTAAGCTTACCGTGAGAAGTTCATAAAGATCATGAACAATAATTATGGAATTAATGATAATGACTTATAAAAGGGGGATAACTAAAACTGTTCTATTTTAATACTGTTTGAATTGATATTACCTTAAATAATACAAGTAATAAATTATTGATCATAGTATCATACTGTCAAACTTGTTTAAGACAAAGTTTAACAGTTTTACGGGTTTTGAAAAACTGTCTGCCTTATACATCAGGGTATCCGACTATAATCTAGGGCTCATCTTAAATTACAAACAATGGTAAGAAATGATCATCATTTAGTCATTATTGTTAACTTTGCCCAGTTGAAGGATTTCCACTGAGGTCCAAAAACCTAAAAACATAAAATTTCTTACAAAGATGAACTCAGGGCACTTAAAACCAAAAGATGAAATGCAAAAGATAATTAAGAAATATACTCAGAAATAAATTGAAAATAGTATTTCTGTGCTTGTCTTAACCCGATTTGAGTGGAAAAGCATTGCAATGCTTTTCAATTTTGGGTCATTTTTCACAATAAGAATAATTATACATTATAAACGATAAGAGCTAATGATCTGAAATTTTACACACAAGTTATTGATCTAGAACTACATCAAATGGAACATCAATCTTGAAGAAGTATTTTAAGCCTCCCTTAATGTTAAAAAACTTGAGTAGAATTCCTTTAAATGGATTAATTTTGTTCAGCACAGGTGGATTATTAATTAAGGGGATATCAAGATGACATTTTAAAGGTAGTCAGCCAACAGTAAAGAGCCTTCCTGGTAAATAACAGAGAAAAGGTTTATATACTGAAACAGCACTAAATTTTACTTTTTTTTTAGTGTTTTTTCTTTCAATTTTGAAGGTATTTTTAGACAGTTTTAACATAAAAAAGCTTGGACTTTTTTGTTTGTAATTCAATACCAATAATTGCAGGTTAGCAATTCACTGCACTCAAATCATTATTAACATGAACAACAAAAACAGATTTTACTTTATTTAATATTGATGGACTGAGATATAAAAAAAAAAGCCTGAAGAAAATTGACAATAAATTACTATACTAAGAATTACATTGAAAAACAATATCTAGTACAGTTCTTAGGCAGATTTGTGTTTAAAGCATTTCTTTAGGTCATTTTAAATACTTGGCATAACTGTGCCCCAGACATAAAATAAATAAATACTGGGCATTGGGTGTCCATGTATCTGTGCCTAAGACACTATATGAATAAATACTGGGCATTGGGTCCATGTAACTGTGGCGCAGACAACATATGAATAAATACTGGGCATTGGGTCCATGTAACTGTGCCCCAGACAACATATGAATAAATACTGGGCATTGGGTCCATGAAACTGTGGCGCAGACAACATATGAATAAATACTGGGCATTCAGGTCCACGTAACTGTGCCCCAGACAAAATATGAATAAATACTGGGGCTTGGTCCATGTAACTGCTGCCCAGACAACATATGAATAAATACTGGGCATTGGGTCCACCGTAACTGTGCCCCAGACAACATATGAATAAATACTGAGCATTCAGGTCCATGTAACTGTGCCCAAGACAACATATGAATAAATACTGGGCATTGGGTCCATGTAACTGTGGCGCAAGACAACATATGAATAAATACTCGAGGGCATTCAGGTCCACGTAACTGTGCCCCAGACAACATATGAATAAATACTGGCATTGGGTCCATGTAACTGTACCCAAGACAACATATGAATAAATACTGGCATTCAGGTCCATGTAACTGTGCTCCAGACAACATATGAAATAAATTCTGGGCAATTTTGGTCCATGTAACTGTGCGCAGACAACATATGAATAAATACTGGGCATTCAGGTCCACTTAACTGTGCCCCAGACAACATATGAATAAATACTGGGAATTGGGTCCATGTAACTGTGGCGCAGACAACATATGAATAAATACTGGGCATTGGGTCCACGTAACTGTACCCCAGACAGCATATAAATAAATACTGGGCATTGGGTCCATGTAACTCAGTGCCCCAGACAACATAAGAATAAATATTGTGCACTGGGTCCATGTATCTGTGCCCCAGACTACAGCAATAGAATAGACTGACCAGAGTGCATTCATTTAATTTCATAAGATGAAAAAAAAATGTTGACAAAGATCAGCTGGAACAACTTTATTTCATGTTTACAAAAACCTCTTTCTCTTTCACTTGTCCTTGAAGGCCAATTGAAATATTTTTTAAATCAAGTTTAACTCTCTGCAATTCACGTTTTCCCAATTTTAAATCTCAGAACAGCTGAAAACAAATGCTTCAATACACTTTTTCTTAAAAAGAGAAAAAATATTTTTCATGGCGTAAAAATGTCATTAAATGAACTGCTGTTGTTTTTGTTTAATCACACATCTGACTGTAGCAACAGTGGAAAAAAATATCTGCTTCTTAGAATAATGTCAACTGATCTATCTGTAAATTAGAAGTTTATGTGTATTGTATCCATGGTAACATATTATCTGACAGTAGATTTTTTTTTTAGAATTAGATTTACAGACGATGCTTAAATGAATATCAACTGTGTATTTGGGTTGTATAATTTCTCTTTTGTGTTAATCTATAGCAACTATTTACATTATAAAACATGTTACAAGAATTCTTAGTTTTTATGTTTATTACTTGCTGTTTATATCATATTTGCGAAATTATTACATATACAATTTATATATAAGATACTAATTGTGATTTGCCAATATAGAATATATACTTTACTGAACTGTTTATTCAAATTATAAATGAGAATTTAGACTGATTTATAAAATTAGCCTTTTTTTTTCATTGGTTCATGCATGGTTCCAATATCTTTAAACATCTACATCACTTGCAAACTAACAAATGAGACAGAGTGCCGATTATAACAGAACTATGAAATAGTACTTGTAATTTGCTTTTTAAAATTATTAAAAGTGGTCTATTTTAAAGAAAAAAGTAAAAGAATTGCATCCTATGGTTAAAACAGAGCATACATTTACAGTGTGACATTCAAGCTATGGACTCTGCCCTAAAATGTGCAAGGAATGGCTTCAGTCGTTCCTAAAAATGAAAGAATGATGCATGACTGACAATGGTATACAACTTAGAAATGTTCTCTTTTTTTTACATTTCATTCACAGTTCATCATTGAACAAGTTTTAATCTACAGATTCATACCAATTACTGTGATAATAACTATACTGCTTGATGTTACACCAATGCCAGTACTTAAATTACAAACATAAAACGATAAGGAAATTGTCTCAATTCATATGGCTTCCCTCTCACATAATTTTAGGCTATCCTCTATTTACAACTTCCCTTTGCAGAAAGAGAACCATTGTAATGTTTATTCACAATTTCGATAGATTTGTGCATTTAGTATGAAAGTCAAATAAAAGTTTTATTTGACCATCTATTGTCTTCTTTGGTTTATACAGAATATAATTTAGTTTGACTGAATAGTTAGCTTAAAGACAATCTTACGAATACTTTCCTGGAGCCTACTAGTACTGAGCAATGGCTGTAAAGTTTCTTGATCTAGGAAACAATGCTGCCCCTGACCGGGGTTTGAACCCTGGATGCTGCAAGCAATCACTAGATTTATAGTCTGACACATTAACCACTTGGCTAATTGCAGACACTTTGTTAAAAATTCTTTAGGGCAGGTTAAAGAGTAGTAGATAAAATGACCACTGTTGTCACCAAGATGCATGTTGACTGAAAGGTACTTATTGAGAGTTCATTAAAACATGGTTGAATAAATCTTTTATACAATTATGATAAAGACATTTATTTATTAAAGTCAAATTACACAATTTCATCAAATATAATTATGTATCAACTTACTATTTCATTGACTGACTTTTATACATTACATGTACATGTAGTTGTTACACTGACAGCATCAGAAATCCTTAGCTTGAATTACACATATGACAATGGTGATGGGCAAGATCTGTTGTCACATCTGTGCCAACTGATAATGTTCTGCACTGTTATCTATAATTCACTAATTTTGAATTTTCCATCAAAATGCTGGATAGTTTTGCCTAGATTTAAGACAGGCTGGTACATTTAAGATTTTTAAAATGGGTAAGGTTTAATCATATTTTTTAACCAAGAATCACAGTATCTAAAGTCCTATTTTAGAGTTTCTTAAAGTACTTTATGTACATCCATGGTATATTTAAGCAGCATGCTTCAAGATTCATGCACATTTTGATGAAAATTTTGAAAATGTATTTAAAAGTGAAATGATGTAAAGAAATCAAAAGGAAGTAATTTACACGTTACAAAAAGCACTCATAACCCATGCAAATTACAAAATGTGGTCAAAATATTCAAAAATAGCCTTTCCTGCCTTAGTATCACAGTAGAAAAATGATGATAAATACTAAAAAAATCTATCATTATATATTCATATATAACAATAACATGTAAATTATTTTTTAAATCTTAAATCTGTTTACTTTTCCTAAAATTTAAGTACATTTTTCTCAGGTTTGATTTTATTGAAATATTTTGTCTCATCTGGAGGCATGCACCTTTAACAAATGAAAATGGTCCGTCTGCTTAGGAATCCAGTGGTGGCAGTTTGGATTGAGGAGAAATTGGTGATTACTCTGGTTGTCAGACTATAGTCTGTGTGGGTCCACTACTTACGATGACTGTGTCTAATATTTACTATATATAATTAGAATATATAAATTTACCCACAAAACTTGAATTCTTTTAAAAGTTGGGTTTTTTTTCATTGTTTTTTTTAGTTATAAAATTAAAATCATATTCAACACTATAATTCTTTATATTTATCTTCTTTATTAACTGACAAATGAACATGACTGTCTATATTTTCACTACATTTATTAACAACTGTCATGTTTAATTATGTTGAATAAATTTTAACCCCTGATAATGATAAGAAGACAACTCTTTATAAAAATAACAGTTTTTATTTGTTTGGGTCATAAGACCAAAGAAATAATGGTAGCGAAATTTCAGACCCTGATGTTCTTATTTGCAAATACCGAAAGTAGTCCAAACTCCTCGAAGCGGTTACTTCCTTCATATGTACATTAACGCCGGATAATTAAGGGGAGATCACTGCGTAAAGATTG
>NW_026855876.1:0-49725 GCF_026571515.1 Ruditapes philippinarum
GTTTTCAATATATGTGTTACTGTTATACTTGAAACAATGTCAAGTTAAGTCAGAATTATAAAATTGAGATCACTTTGAGGTGATGTGTCAATCAATGTATGGTACATGAACTCACTTTAAAAATTTACCTTACTGTTAAAGACTTGAGATCACTGTCGAGTAAACTCGTTACGTAGGATGGTTAACGAAAACAGCTGTCAAGTTTTGTATCACAACATGAAATTTCAAACCACTGTCGAGTTTTGTATGCATGATGCTTGAGATCATTATTAAGTAAAGCCTGACTGCACCAAAATCGTCAAATATAGGTCAACATCTACTGTATTTTATTCTTTTTCATAAACAAATATCAAAATTGTTAAATACAGAAACAAAACTAATCTTTTCTCTTTAAGTTAGCCTTTTGTACCATTCAATTTCTTCATTTGACAATAATTTTCACTCACTGCTTTTAGATAAAAGGCTCTGACTGTGTAATTAATAAAACAGAACAGGAAACAAATATAGATTTAAGAATAAGACCACCGATTTTTATAACATAAAATTATGAAAAAGTTTATTTTAATCGATTGAACGTTAAACATGCCCTTGCGAGATTTCGTTTTCAGTAACTTTCAAAAGAACGATTAAAGAGTTTGTATAAAAATAAAAAAAAAACTGTCACGGATAACTAGAAGCTTTAACATGTTTTACGAAAAGCCTTTTTCAAAAACAACTCACCAGGACGAAAAATCTTCATTCAGTCTTAATAATAAACTACTTTAGCTTCTCAGGAATCCTCATATGGTTTCCTGGACATTAATTATGGTTTTTAACGGTATGAATACAGCAAATGTATTATTCGATATTTTATGCTTCCTAATGTCCGGACTTTCTGCTATGATGTATTTTCTAATGGCAATATTGTATAATGGCATTCTTGAATAAATGCTTTAAAAGAAAATAACAATTGTAATGTTCAGGAAATTAATAACCATAGTTTTGGCAGATCTCGTGACCCACATGTATTTTTCTTACAACTCTATTAAAATAAATTAAGTATCGTTTATAGAACACTCATCTATTGCAATATTAATTTTGTTTTAACTAGACTGTACTATTACGTTGCATTTGTAAGAGTCTATGGACAATAACATAGTTTTATGAACTTCTGAAAATACAAGCCTCGGTTGTCGGTTCGTCGTCGTGTTTGTTGTCATGAATTATCAGGTGAAGGTAAGTGTTATTGCACATATGTTGTATCGTCGACCTATGGCAATAATACTGTTGCGTCGGCCTTTTACAAATTGTAAAAATCGACCTTTTGTAAATCGAAAAGCCGGTGTTTGGCAAATTAAAAAGTCAACTTTTGGCATATTAGGTTAAAGTAAACCTTTGGGAAATGGTATAGCTTACATTTGGAAAATGCTAATTTTGTATCTTAATTATAATTGTACAAATCAGGTTGTTGGCATAATTATATAAAGAACACAGAAAGTCCGAAACTTTAAAACCTACATCATGAAGTGTAACTCACGTTTACTTTTGACGTCATAGCCAGTATCGTTGGTATCTCATTAGAAACAGATCATACCATTTTCAAATAAGAAAGATCGGTGCTATTTGCTGAGAGATAAGAAGTAAAGGACTCGCAAGTAATGCGCTTAGTTTTTCTAAATTTCAGTGCAAATGTCGTCACTGGTGAAGAAACATGGGTTCATTTTAACTGAGCCAAAAGGAAAAAACCAACAAAGTCTGTAAAAGACCATACATTGCAAAAAGGATTCTATAAAGAACGTAATGTATGCGATTTCTTTACAACTCAGAGTCGCACCGTTCCGGTTGCTGTTCCTAATGACAAGAATGCTAAACAAAGAAACGAAGACCCGCAACAGCTTTAATCTATTTCAGATCAATATGCGCCAATAGTGCAAGACTCCTGAGGCAGAAAAAGCCATTCACCCGACCTTTCACCATGTGACTTTTTTCCAAATCTAAAAGATTTCTTTTCATATCGAAAATTTGTTCAGCGCAAACACTACGGTTCTGCAATATGCCAGAGTCTCCATAGTATGCCAACACGAAATATATGCAAACACGAAATATGAAAATCTCTTAAAAGAACATATTAGGAGACTGATTTTTTTATCTGTTAGAGATGAATACTTTGTCCTGTTTTGTCTATTTCGATTTGTTCATAAACTTGCTTTCTTACGTAAATAATGTTGTTGTTTTTTTGTCGCCATTTACTTTCGCAGATGGAATGTGTTGTCTTTTATCTGCCGAAACACTTCATATGTCATTCTTACAAACAACTTAGTGTCAAGAGAGAAAACAAATTGACCTTTGGCAAATGGTAACTTTCTGTCTTGCTTTGGAACTGAAATACATTTAGACTTGTTACAAAACATTCAGTAGTTGAGTAATAAACTGTTCAAAGATATGCATTTAGAGTTAAAGCATTTCATTTTAAATTGACGTTTGCTTAACAAAATAAATGTTTTGCTCAATGTATTCAATTATTTATCTATATTCATAAAATGGACAAATCATCAGTTTATTTCTTTATATTGTGATGTTTCCACTGTACATGAATTGCCAGTTAAATGACTATGTCTCATTATATAAACAGGCACACAAAATACAAAAATAACTAAAGAATGAAGGAATAAATAAATAAATGAATGAACACCAATGAATGAACACAACTAAAAAATGAATAAAGGAGTGAGTGAGTGAGTGATTGATTGATTGATTGGTTGAGTGAGTTGGTGAGTGAGTGAGTGAGTGTTTGAGTGAACGAGCGAGCGCGTGCGTGCGTGTGTGAGTGATTACGTGCGTCAGTCACTGTGTCAGTCAGTGAGTCAGTGATAAATATTGTTTCGATATTGATTTGGAAGTATGGCGAACCTCATATTGTTTTCATGATTTTACATTAACTGTATTGGTCTCTAAAAATAACGTTTCAGTAATATTAACTTCGTTGTAAGACACATTAAACGATACGCACGTATAATGGGACACTTGATCGTAAGGAGAACGATATGACGAAACTATTTAATGTAAAGATATCATTGCAATTGTTATAGCAAAACAAAAATAATGTAGTTGCGTCTGTATTATACACGAGAGATTGTTATTCTGGAGACTTTTCATAAAAACAAAATGTTCTGACACTTTAAAATATTTCACTACAATAGAATAGGTAAAGTCTTCGAAATTTTGTGTAAACATCATTTTCCGTAGCTCATCGTAAGACAAAAGTTAATCTGATTCCGTTGCGGAGTAGCCATAGCAATGGTTTGTTTTACGGCAAAATAAGGCACAATGCTCTAGCTCAAGGAACATTGCAGCTGGTGGCCCGCCTGTCATTGTTGCCTTTTTTGGGTTGTTTTTGTATAAAAGTATATGAGTTACAGAAGAATAAATATATGAAAAGAATAGCTGTTTTCTTTTTTTTGATATCATACTGTATGTTTGCAAGCTTAGATATACATTGTTTTATATAAAGTTTCAAAAGTGTCATTGGCTTAGTATTATGCTTTTTCAGTATTGAAGAATTTCATTCGAATAAGTATCCATTCCGATGTCTGCATATCATTTCAAATATCAAACATGGACTTCCAATGTTAAAACATTTTTTAAGAGCGAAGTTTAAAGGTTACTTCTCGATTGATAGAAAAAATATCCTTTTCTACATTTGCTTGAAAGAACATTAATTTAAAGTTGTATTGTGGACGTTAGACAACATTTGTGATAGCTTTACAGTAATGATGTTGAAAATGAATAACCTTCAATGTCATAAGACATCATCCCAAATTGAATTGATGTGACATATTTGTCTGAACCATCTTATTCAAAATTGGACATGGTGGATAAAACAAATTGATCCCTGCTATATTTCTGTGCTAAATTACTTGCTGTAACTTTTGCCGGTTGATCAAAAATGTTTCATGTAAATGTTAAATGTAATGTAATAATGTATTTTTACAATGATCTTGTGTATCATATCTTAACGTCATACTGTGATACAGTCAAAGTAAATCATTTATTTTCATAATGATCTATATAATTTCTATGTTTTACAAAAAAAAACTAATCGAAATAAAATGTGCATTCAAAAATTGGAGGTAAAACAAATAAATGAGATGGTAAGAGACAACTAAAATGAAATAATCAGCTTTTTCGATAAATATTTAACTCTTACCCAACTAAACGAAAAACAAGAAGTATCTCTCAAAAAGATGTTCGATCGAAGCATTAACTGGTTAACATGCAAAATTATGTTATTTCTAAGATTTCAATACAAAAAGAAATGTAAGCAATTCTTGCATCGCAATGGCGATATAATTATTTCTTGTAGCTAAGAAAATTCTCATTTTGTAAATATTGAAATTAAAATTATATCATATTGATATTGATTACTTTTCAAAGTAGGACAATATTTATTTTAGGTGATCCTTTTACTTGTTTTACGTTTGACTATATAAATTTTATTATCATTTGCAAATTAACCTAAAAGTTAAGGAACTATCCTCATGCCTGTACATTATATTTTTTTTTAAAAAATAGATCTTTCCTTAGCATTTATACTTTAGTGGAAAAAAACTATCCTTAAAATTTCATTTTAGAGCTCTCCTTAAAATTTTTTTAAAGACTATCATTTAAATTTAATTTTAGAATGACTAATGAAATTCACCGATTTCAGTTTGTAATTTTAAAATGACCAATGAAAGTTCTTCTTATATTCAGTCATTCCCTTTGAATTTTACAGGAAGTCAAACTGATAACAACAGACTTCGTCCGTAAAAGTCTTATAGCCCTTTGTTACATATTATATAAAGCCAAGTCAGTATGGTTTCCGTGCACTTTGTCCAGGCTCTATATTGGTAGGTAAGTTATTGTTTAATTTTATTGAGTTAAAATTTAAATTACTTTTCCAATACTTTCTTTTGTTCATTTAAGACAAGATATACCGTGTTTGCTAACTATATCAGAAGAATTTAAACACGAATTTACTCATTCTATAACGAAACAAAACATGAAGACTTACTCAAATTGAATTTCATAAATCAGTCAGATAAAGTTAATAGTGTTTGATTATCGAATGATATTTCCGACGAAGGAAATATACCAAATATGATTTTGATATATAATGAATAATACATTGTTTACAATAGAAAGTGTTTATACCATAACAATGTATGATACTTTTCATACATAATTGAAGATCGTAAACAAAAGCACATGTTTTAATATTTTTGATCGTTTGGGATCATTGACTACATCATTATAACCTGTTGCAAAATACTGCTTTAGCCAGAGCTAGTTGAACTCCACGCCGTGCCTTTTTATAATGATGTTGTTTTTTTTTATTCAGTTCAGTTGTAATGTAGAAATGTATTATTTAATAGCATATGTAGGCGTTTAAAGCTACGTGTCGCTCCATGCATCTATCATAATTAACTTTAGTCACATAGAAGTCTACGGAACGTTAAATTAATGTCTTATAAACGTCAGGGGAATTTATATATAAGGATTATACAAGAAAAGTTATAATCAGATTTTCCAAGAACTGACGACGAAGACAAATTTGCAATTTAATTGTACACAAATAGGAAAATGCATCGATATATATAACTGATTATTCCTGATAAATACTTTACAATATTTCAATATAAAAGATTCATTACGCTGCAGTTGTGATTTAGGTTTAGTTGTTTGTTCAAGTTGTTTGGTTTTTTTTTTTGCTTTTTCTTTCAAATCTATTTAATGACGTTAGTCACGCCCTTAAGAAATAATTTCTTTTTCTGTGTTTTTTTTTCAACGAAACCATTAAGGGATATACATGTACAATATATCTTAAACAAACAAACAAACCGTGTGGAGAATTGAGATCTTTGACATTTTTCTAAGTAGCATATTTGAAGTACCATGGCTTCAAAGGAAATTCCCGTATGGTTTCCTTATAACTCTTTCAGGACAGTAATCATTGTTATAGCATTCTGAAGCCAGAAATGTATAAGTTGATATTTTATACTTCTGAATATGCGGGCTTTTTAGTCATATATTATCTAAGAGCTATCATGTGTTTATCATTCTTGAATTAATGCTTTTAAATCTAATGGTATCCTACGAAAATTGCAATGTCCAGGACAGAAATATAGTCATATCATTTTGTAGCTTCTAGAATCCACAATTCTGTTATGGAATTTGTACCAAGTAAAGATCATTTCTCTTTTGTTTTGGATTTGTTTTTACTTAACTGTATATCAAATTAAATTTGTCAATCTAAATTGACAAGTGCTTATAAAATTCTTAAATAAAACCCACGATATATATTTCGTCTACTTGTGCGAATTCAATAATAATAATATTTTTAATATAACCATTCATATATTATTCTTATTGCCGACTTAGTGTCTACAAAGAGACAAATAATGGTATAGTCGACGTGTGGCAATTGGTTTAATTGATATTTGGTAATTTTTATGTTAAATGACTACGTGGAATGTCAGCTTTTTGTAAATAGTAAAGTCCACATATAATAAAATTATTATAATGGTAAGTTAATATTTGTCAAATAGTAAACATCAACCCTTTGTAAATGATTAAGTAAAACGATTGTCAAATGGTCAAACTGAGAAAATAGGAATCCCTAAAGAAAGTGCAAAACTGCAAAATTGAAAATGTTGCAGGCTCGGTTTGATTGATCCTGTTCGTGGACAGTACTGGAAAGCGCAGAAAATATCGTATAATAAAAATAAATAAAACAATTTAATGTGATTTTTTTCTTCATTTCTCTAGATTGTTTGTGGGAATTTAAGTAACATCGGACTGTACGTTATTACCACTAAGGCCCCCGGATAACGGTTTGCATTTGTCTTTATTTTAACATTATAACTGTCGTTACTGTCAAGTTATTTTCAATGTATGAGCCTAAAGTAATATTCGTCTTATTTTTTCCGGAATCTTGTTAACAATAGACACTTACTACTATACCGTTACTTTTGTTTTCTTCGATAAAGAAACATTAATTCATCATTTAAGAAGTGTTTATAGACAAATCAATTGTATATAATACAATCAAAAACAGTACTCAGAAACTTCAGTTACTTGAACTTTGAAATTAATCCAGGACTTCTGATACTTCACATTGTTAATCTTTATTTACGTATATACATGTAAATGGAATTATTGAATAAATCAAACACGCAGCAGATTGCTTACACCTAATCACTACATTCTAAGACGCATATATATTTAAAGATTGTCTTTAATCTCTTTCAGAACAAACTGTAAGCTTGAATTAAATTGTCAAAAACAGTGACACTTGACAATTGAATGGTTTATTCTATAAAATTAGAAAACTGTAAATAAGTATACATACTTGCTTTAAACTAATCATATTTAAAATGCTAATTTTGAGTCTGGCGGCTTTGAAATATAAGGCATGTTGAGCAAGAATAAATTCGTTTAATTTCTTTTTAATGAAACCATAGGAGTGCCTGTATCTGATTAAAAGAGACATATAGCTCCAGATAAATCAGTCTTGAGAACCTGGAGATTGTCAAGACTTTCTCTGTGATCAATATTTATTCAATGTTTATTTCACATTCAATTTTTTTTTCACAAGTAGTTTCAATGATATCAATTGAATCAGCTTAGGACTTATCAAGCATAACTTAATATGAACGAGAAATCCTTAATGTATTGTTTGATCTCACAATCTTTACGGCTTTTTTACGATTAAAATAAATACAGAAAAAACAAAAGGACAACCTAATATGGTAAGTTCATCAACATTTATTGTAAGTGTCGTAAGTGGTAAACACTTTGTACGCATGCTGTCTGTCCGCTAATCTCAATAGGGATAGCATCGGATTTTAAATGGTTGCTGCTTCGATCCTAGGTCGAGGAAAAATTTCTGCTTGAGAACTGTTGCCGGACAAATAATGTATGCTACTCAAAATACGACGAATATGGCTATTCCTCTCAATATTTTCTTATAATATCATTACTTACGAAATGATATTTGTTTCTTTTATTCGAATTTACTTTACACTTTTAAACTACATTTAAATGAATGTGTTTGCTGAATAATATTCATAAATATTCATTTAAACTGATCTCCTGAACAGGCCTCGAGAGAACATTGTCCTATTGTCATAGAAGGATATATCCAAAACAGATGTTTATGAGTAATCATTTACGTTAACATGTTTTGAAAGAGCAAACATGACAAGGAAAGACTGTATCGACATTGGTTTGAACTGTGCGCAATGCCATGATTTTCTGTTGTGATGATTCATTTGTATAAAATGTATAATGTCTTGAAATAACAAGATTAAATCCAGTTCGATAGAATTGTTTTCTCATAAGCAATCTGACTTAAGAAAGGTGGAAACTACCTTTTAGTCTTTTTTCAGTGCTGGCTGGGTTCTTATAGAATATCCATAAGGTGTATATGAATGAGTCCTCAAAAGACAATAAAAATGAATAAACTATGAAATATTTTGTTAAGACCATACGTTTGCTGACTGTAATTTAATGTCAATACTTAACGCGTAGTGAAGACATTTTGTGCCTCAATCGTCTTATGCGCCATTTCATTGCCTCTAAAATAAGTAGCATTTGAGTAAAAATAAACGTAAGTGATTACATGATTTGCGAATACTGTGGCCAAAGCCCATTAAGATGAAAATATGTGAATATATAGAGAAAACAAAATAAATAAAAGTCATGTTATTATTTCCTTTATGTTGTCTTTATTGAAGTCAATAGTTCTTTCTTGCATTCGTGCTCGAATAACAGAAATGGAAGCTTATTCATCCAGAAGAGTATGATGTGGCTCCTTGGTAAGAATTCCAGACCATCACAAATCAAGTGTGTATGCTGTATAAACAAGATAAATACTTCCGCCTGTTGTTTGGTATACAAATATATGTTATTATTTATTATTCTTATATTCTTTCTATAATGCGGTGCACTATAGTGCCCTTAGTAAGAAACTAAGAATGGTTTTGTGCACGGAGGTATACATTAACGCGGAAGAAATTATATAGCAATGGATGAAATTGCGTGAGCACGCACGGTTACTGCAAATAATTAACTCAGGGCGCCATATAAAAACTGCTTACTATGATGACGATTCTGATAATATCTTTAGAAAAAAACAATTACTCTCATATCCCACGCACACGCGACAAGTATGTCGTTGTCTTGAACAATTTATGGACATTTTTTTAGCCATACTTTAATATTTCTATAGATTTATTTTATATCTAATTTCTAATCATTTCATAGTACTTAATTATGACTTTTATTATTACCACCACTACTACTACTACTCTTATTATTATTATTATTCATTTATTTATTTAATATTCATTTGCATATCTTATTGATTGATTGATTGGTTGATTGTAAAACATGTTTATGTAATTGTTTTTCTATTGCTATATTTTGAATACAACCAGAGTAGAATAGGACACGTATTGTGGAAATTTAGAAATTCGGAAATAAATGTACCAATTACTGTAGTAAAATAAAAGTTTTAAATAGCTTAAACGTACTACATGTATATTTCAATATATATAGAGATTTGTAATCAAACAAATACATTCGAGAAGGATTTTCATTTCAGTTATTTTTGTATCTTTTTTTTCATTTTTTTACCGCCTCCGTGGTCGAGGGGTTAGAATCGATGACTTCTAATTCAGTTACCTCTCTGGCGTGCGTTCGATCCGCGGGAGATGATTTGGTAATTTAGCGCGGAAGAAGGTAGTCTAGTACTGATGTGACTCTCCAGGAACAATAGTTAGGAAACTACCCACCGATATGACTGAAATACTGTTAAAATGAAACAAACAAACAAGTTACTCATTTTTTTATTTCATGTTAGTTTTTACCTCATGTTTGAACTTCAAGTTAATTTGCATTAAAACCTGCTTATCTACTATTATTAAAGATATTATATTTACGAAAAATTGTACGCAAATAAAATATAATTTATTAAAACATGAAGAATTAAGACACTTATCTTTAATAAAGAACAAAGTAAACAATTCTCTTAAGAGAAGGTTTCAATGATTAGTTCAAAATGTCAAAAGTTTCACCATAATTAAAGTGGAACTTTAAATAAATCTTAATTCTGCAGAAAGCAGAAATGTTTATGTCAGTAGAAATGCAAAAATGTGGCTCCTTGGTAAGAATTCCAGACCATCACAAATCAAGTGTGTATGCTGTATAAACAAGATAAATACTTCCGCCTGTTGTTTGGTATACAAATATATGTTATTATTTATTATTCTTATATTCTTTCTATAATGCGGTGCACTATAGTGCCCTTAGTAAGAAACTAAGAATGGTTTTGTGCACGGAGGAATACATTAACGCGGAAGAAATTATATAGCAATGGATGAAATTGCGTGAGCACGCGCTGTTACTGCAAATAATTAACTCAGGGTGCCATGTAAAAACTGCTTACTATGATGACGATTCTGATAATATCTTTAAAAAAAACTATTACTCTCATATCCAACTCACACGCGACAAGTATGTCGTTATGATTTCTTTTTGCGTAAAAAAATCGCGAAAATGGGAACAATAACCGAATCAGACGTTTACGTTTAATTGCAGCATTTGCAGATGCAGAATTGATAAAACACTATAGTTCTACATTGATTGGTTTCATCACAAGGTGCTATAGTTTCTTTGTTTGTACTGTATATTTTTATTTATCAACTATAACTTGTGATGATATCTCAGCTGATTGGTTTGTTTGGAGAAGATTACATTTCTCATGATTTTAACAGTATGTAGACAATTGGACACACACCACAAATTGAACTGTCAAAAGCAGAAGAGAAATTTCATTTGAGTGCTGACATAAAGCCGAATTTTGGAAAATATGTAAAAGGATCAGTATCATTATGACAGAGAAATAACTTACAAGCGATACTTTGCATTTCCTTCGAATGCACAGCTTAATGAAGTAAAATATAGATAAATGTATCAGAAACGTGTTTTTGTGTGATTTTCGTGATGTAGAGTGTGCAACTGTTCTGGTCGAAAATAAACCAGTAGAAAATATAATATGCGTAATTTAGTACGCAGACTTTTTTGCTTATTAATTGAGATACACAATATTTTTCTGACGTTTAATCCATAACATTATGCTACGATTATGTCTACATAATTAATATTATTTTTAAATAGTTCATTTATAAATCTATCGGAGTAGTATAGGGCAGGTGCTGTGGTAATTTTAATTATTCTGAGAAAGATATAATTGTAAAATATATGTAATTTTTGTTTAAGAGGAAATTAGGAAATAAGGGCATGTATTTTTATAAGGACTGGTATCAACATCAACAAACATGCAAATATAGTCATAACAAGAAATAAAACAGCGAAAAATATCTCTTAAAATGTCATACGCCGCGTTCCATAGATGCGCTTAAAATGTCAAAAAGTTCCCCGCAGCTTAAACTAAGGCTTTAAATTAATCTTAATTCTGCAGAATGAAGAAATGTTTATGCCGGTAGAAATGCAACTTCTCCTTATAGTGGAAATGGTATCATTAGACATACAGAATAATCTGAGTAATCATGTCGATGACTTTATAGCTCTAAATAATACGCGATGTATTGATATATTTAAATCCCAGGGCATATATTCACATCCATAAAACATTCATTCAAATGTTTTTTGTTTGTTTTGGAATTGCTCGAAAGATCGCTGTGTTTCTGACAAGAATATTGGTGTTCTTTTTCCATTCCGATCCGGTCATTTGTTTGTTATAGAAATTTTCGATTAGACCCAAGTCAGTGTTGCTGGTAAGCACTAGATGTTTTCTTAAAGGCGTGTGAAACAAATGTACATTTTTATTTGTTTACTATAGTTTAATTCTAAAAATTTCTGTTATTGAGTATTCGGTCTCATTTGCTTTGTCAATAAAACGTGTATAATACATGCATGACCTTTGAAACAAAAAATATTATTTTATTTTTTGGCGTGTATAGTATTTCCTTCTTAAAATTCTAAAGTTATTGTAGTATAACGACATTTGCTTGAACTGTGCTCAGTACAATTATATGAAGAATACACACAGGACATTAACAATGCTTCATCATTTATATACAAAACATGTTTTGAGGACGCAAACAAAGAAGGACAGAGTTTATTGACATTTGCTTGAACTGTGCGCAATACAATTATATTATGTTGTAAAAATTTACCTGTAGATTATATTGAACTGACACGAAAAAATCAAATTAAATGCGATATTTGATTGAATAGTTGAAAGGTTAAACAAGTGTGTGTGTTTACGTTTCGGTTTTCACAAGATATAAAATACCATCGAAGTTGTGTTCTTTTTCCATTCCGATCCGGTCATTTGTTTGTTATAGAAATTTTCGATTAGACTCAAGTCAGTGTTGCTGGCAAGCACTAGATGTTTTCTTAAAGGCGTGTGAAACAAATGCACATTCTTATTTGTTAACTATAGTTTAATTCTGAAAAAAAATTATGTTATTGAGTATTCGGTCTCATTTGCTTTGTCAATAAAACGTTATAATACATGCATGACCTTTGAAACAAACAAAAAATATGTGTTGCACAAACATTAATTTACTTTTTGGCGTGTATAGTATTTCCTTCTAAAAATTCTAAAGTTATTATAGTATAACGACATTTGCTTGAACTGTGCGCAGTACAATTATATGAAGAACACACACAGGACATTTAACAATGCTTCATCATTTATATACAAAACATGTTTTGAGGAAGAAAGAATGACAGAGTTTATTGACATTTGCTTGAACTGTGCGCAATACAATTATTTTATGTTGTAAAATTTTGCCTGTAGATTATTTTGAACTGACAAGAAAAAATCAAATTAAATGCGATATTTTTTTTAATAGTTGAAAGGTTAAACAAGTGTGTGTGTTTACGTTTCGGTTTTCACAAAATATAAAATACCATCCAAGTTTCCTTGTTAGTTATCCTGGTTGGTGCTTTCTATCAGGTCCTGCTTCCCTGGATGCTGTCTTGGCTGCATTCCGTAAAATACAATTAAAAATTATATTGAATTACTAAATTTGGGAGCCTCATAAGACAAAAAAGCAAATTTGGAAATGTTTCTTCATAGTAAATGCATGCAAACTTGGAAATTGTCGTACGATAGTACCATAATTATTTGGACGTCATATTATTTTTTTCTTGCATTAAAATGTTTAGTGTCTGACAAGTGTATCTGACATTATGGTCCAGCCAAAAGATGAAACAGAGACCGTCGCAGACTTACCATTTCACGTGTCATCAGCTGGCATATTTACCCACCAACTTTTAAAAAGCAAGAAAGGGTTTCGGGGACATGTCTTCTATTGGTGTCATCAAATCTGCTATTTTTCCTCGCTGCACTTCTGAAGTTCTGAGTAGTAGTAAAAGTAACACATTTTACATTTGTCCAAAACAAAATACATGAAGAAAGTTGCTCCACCATAATAAGTTCTTGACATTAACTTCCCGCTACCTGTTAAGACAAACGCTCGTAGAGAATTAGAAACCAGTGTATTTCGTCATGCTGCGGATGAGATATACAATTCAAAAGTTGCAAATGATGAAGAAAAACGACAAAAATCATACAAATGAAAGGTGAAAGACTGAAAGAGACGTAAATGCGGGAAAATGCAAAACTGTGTTAAGAAACAAAAGACAAAAATGAAAGAATATGACTTTGAATAGAAAAGATAATAATAAAGTGTCTTCGTTTACGGATAGCTCCTGTTTAAAATGAATATGTTTACATTTACTTGTTGTCAAAATTCAACATGTTAATACACTATAATAAATAAGATACATGCTTGTATATTAGATGGTTTTATCAACAGTAAAAATGCCTTCCTGTAGGCTTTTCTTATTTTGGTCAACACTCGAAAAATGAAAAAGGAAGCCAGATGTTCCAAACTTGAAGCAGAGCATTCGAGACCAAATAATGCCAAGTTGTAGTTGAAACATTACTCCAAATATTTAGAAATGTCATAATATAATTATGATATAGAGCATACATTAACAAATTTACGTGACACTTTATCAATCATTGTACGATGTTGCATGTCAGAAGTTTTCAATTATTTCTAATCCTATAACCTTTTTCCAGTGAAAAACTTTACTCTGGTTTTGCTAGACTTCAGAAAATTGATGATTTTTACTTTACGGGATACTAATTTTTAGAATTCAGTCAATTCAGTCAGTCGTATTGTTTCAGAGGTACTATTTATTTAAGTAAATTGGCTGGCATTGTTAATGTTGGTGTTAAATATTTTTGCGAATGTTTCGTTATCCTTAACTATTTTGTTAATCTGAAGAATATCAAATTTCTAATACATCTGTAAGGATATGTAGACAGTCAGACAAACGCAACAAATTGAACTGTCATAAACAAAAGATAAATTGAAATCAAATGTTGACATTTTGCCAGCACTTTGTAAAATTGGGAAAGTGATGGCTGTCATAAGTTACAAAGAAACAAAATTGCACTTAATCATATTTAAAATTGGACATTTCAATTTCAATAGGCAATTTCTACTCAATGTATTCCACTGATGTACCGTTGTTCATTTTAAATTGATTTTCTATGTTGTTGTCTTGAACAATTTATGGACATTTTTGAGCCATACGTTAATATTTCTATAGATTTATTTTATATTTAATTTCTAATCATTTCATAGTTCTTGTTGTTAATAATTATGATTATTATTATCACTTCTACTACTACTACTATTATTATTATTAATTTATTTAATTTCATTTGAATGTATATCTAAATTGAGCGATTGATTGATTGATTGTAAAACATGTTGATGTAATTGTTTTTCTATTGCTATATTTGGAATACAACCAGAGTAGAATAGGGCACGTATTGTGGAAATTTAGAAATTCGGAAATAAATGTACCAATTACTGTAGTAAAATAAAAGTTTTAAATAGCTTAAACGTACTACATGTATATTTCAATATATATAGAGATTTGTAATCAAACAAATACATTCGAGAAGGATTTTCATTTCAGTTATTTTTGTATCTTTTTTTTCATTTTTTTACCGCCTCCGTGGTCGAGGGGTTAGAGTCGATGACTTCTAATCCAGTTACCTCTCTGGCGTGCGTTCGATCCGCGGGAGATGATTTGGTAATTTAGCGCGGAAGAAGGTAGTCTAGTACTGATGTGACTCTCCAGGAACAATAGTTAGGAAACTACCCACCGATATGACTGAAATACTGTTAAAATGAAACAAACAAACAAGTTACTCATTTTTTTATTTCATGTTAATTTTTACCTCATGTTTGAACTTCAACTTGATTTGCATTAATCCTGCTTATTTGCTTTCAAAATAGCATAATAATGTTTACGTTGAATATTAAAGATATTATATTTACGAAAAATTGTAAGCAAATAAAATACAGTATAATTTATTAAAACATGAAGAATTAAGACACTTATCTTTAATAAAGAACAAAGTAAACTATTCTCTTAAGAGAAGGTTTCAATGATTAGTTCAAAATGTCAAAAGTTTTTCCATGATTAAAGTGGAACTTTAAATAAATCTTAATTATGCAGAAAGCAGAAATGTTTATGTCAGTAGAAATGCAAAATCGTCTTGCAGTAGAGAAAGTATCATGAGACACAAAGGAAACATATTTTGATTTAAACTGTGCAAATCAATGTAATTTCTTACAAACGATCTACGTTTTTTGTTTATACAAAGTTTATTTAAAGTGGCAAATCCATCTATTATACATCTAGACGTGTAGAGATTACTCGGTTGAAGAAAATGTTAATCCTGTATTATATCTTTTTAAGACACATAAGGAAATAATTCTTTATATTTCAGTTTTAACACAATCTCTAGCCGGAAAATGATATAGTTAGTACACTTTGTTTATCACGTTCTCCACATTGTGATTTTTAATGATGTTTTGCCTTATGATTCAGTTCAGTAGTTATACATGTATATTAATAAAGAGTATATGTAGGCGTTCAAAGCTACTTGTCGCTCCATGCATCTATCATAATCACGTTAAGTCAAAGAGAAGTCAACAGAAAGATAGATTAATGTCTTAAATGAGTCAGGGAAATTTATATGGAATTTATATAAAGGGATTATACAAGAAACGTTATAATCCGATTTTTTTTCCAAAAACTGTCAACAAAGACAAATTTGCATTTTTTTATATTACACAAAATGGAAAATGCATCATATATTTAACTGATGATTCTCGATAAATGTTTGATGATTTTTCAATATAAAAGATACCTTACGCTGTATTCGTGATTTAGGTTCAGTTTTTAATGTCGCTTTAAATAGAATAGATTTTATAATGTTAGTCATGCCGTCGTTAAAAATAAGTATTTTAATGGGTTTTCAATGAAACCATTCAAGGGTAACTTTGTATATATAATTTAAACAAACAAACTGTTGTAGAAAACTAAAATATTTGACATTTTTTCGAACTAACATATTAAAATACTATGGCTTCAAAACAATTCCCTTATGGTTTCCTTATAACTCTTGCAGGACAGTAATCATTGTTTATAGCATCCTGAAGCCAGAAATGTATAAGTTGATATTTTATGCTTCTGAATGAATGAGCCTTTTTATTAAACCTATCTTTTTTACATTCAGAATAAATGCTTATAAATTTGAATTAAAAGATAACATAAAACGTGATTTGTCAAAAGTTTTTCACTCATAATGCTTTTATGAAATTGGTAAGTTGAAAAAATATTGTAGTGAGAACGAAATTTTAATGAGACAATTAAACTATACTCACAAATTCTAAGATATGATTAAAATAAATGAAATGATTTTATCTGATTTTATTTGCTTTCAATCCCCTTGGTTGTGTGTTAGAATGTAAGTAAACCGGTACAGTACGTTAAGAACACTATGCCCCCCACCTCCAGATAACTTTGCCTTGACTTTTGTCTTCATATTTTATATTATAGTCGAGGTTACTGTCAAGTATTGTTTCACCGTTTGAACTTAATGCATTATTGAATATCATGTTATTGTCTTTCGAAATCCTTTTTAAGAATAGAGACTTAGTCTTATACCTTTGCTTTTACTCGTTATTTTTTCATTCGAGAAATGTTACTAGGCATATTAATTGCACATAATACAAAACGGAAACTTCAGGATCAATTCTAAAACTCCTAATCCTTGACACTGTCAAGTCTTTATTTACGTACATACATGTTAATATACGGAATTGTTAAATAAAGAAAATACTCAGCAAATTGCCTTACGGCATATCATTAGTTCTAAGACGCATATCTGTTAAACGGTTTTCTTTAATCTCTTTCAGATAGAAACCGTAAGTTTCAATTGAATTGTCAGAAACAGTGACACTTGACAAATAAGGAAATTGTAAAATAATAAAAATACAAACGTATTTAAAAATAATCATATTTTAAAATGCTAATTTGTCTGGCGGCTTTGAAATGTAAGATTTGTTGAGCAAGAATAAATTCGTTTTATTTATTTTTAATGAAACCATAGGAGTGCCTTTATCTGATTCATAGAGACATATAGCTCCAGATGAATAAGTCATGTGAGCAGCCTGGAGTTTGTCAAGAACTTCTCTGTGATCAAGATTTAATCAATGTTTATTTCACAAGAAGTTACAATGCTATCAATTGCATAAACTTAGGACTTATCAAGCATAACTAAATATGAACGAGAAATCCTTAATGTATTGTAACACACAGTTTTATCTCACAATCTCCTCGGCTTTTTCTACGTTAAAATAAATACAACAAATTCCAAAGGACAGCCTGATATGGTATGTTCTTCAAAATTTATTGTAAGTGTCGCAAGTGGTGGACACCCCTTTGTACGCATGCTGTATGTCCGCTTATCTCAATAGGGATAGCATTGGATTTTAAATCTACTGGTTGCTGCTTCGATCATCGGCCGAGGCAAAATTTCACTTTGTGAATTGATATCGGACAAAGAATGTATGCTATTCAAAATGCGACGAAAATAGCTATTCCTCACAACATTTCCTTATAATATCATTACTTACGAAATATTTTTTTTTTGGAATTTGAATTTATTTTACACTTTTCAACTACATTTAAATTAATGTGTTTACTGAATTATATTCATACTTTAATCATAAATATTCCTGTATAATAATTACTAACAGATCTCCTGAAGAGGCACCCAGAAAACTTTGTCCTTTTGCAATAGAAGTAAACATCCAGAACAGATGTTTATGTGTAATCATTTACATCAACATGTTTTGAAAGAGCAACATAACAAGGACAATTTTATCGACATTGGTTAAACTGTGCGCAATGCAATGATTTCCTGTTGTGATGATTCAGTTGTATAATATTTTGAAATGACAAGATTAAATCAAGATCGATAGAAAAGCATGATGTAACCTATTTCTTTTTGCAGAAAAATAGCAAAAATGGGATTTATAATCGAATCAAACATAAACTTGTATGCAGCTTTCATGAAAATAGGACTAAAACGTGTTTTGATGTATAAACATCTACAGCAACCCCATTTCTTGCATATCAGACTGGCGTTTCCGTGAGGTTTACCCATGCCGGAAATTTCATCTAGCATGGGGGTGCCAGATGAGTCGCGTGCTGTACAATGGCACGCTCAGGATGACGACATTTTACCGTTATGAATGAAGTTGTAATTCATACGCTGTTGTAAGAAAGTAGTTACGGTTGTAATTATATAAATTTCTATTGAAATTAAAGATAGAGAATTTAAAATATAATGGAATATGGTAGAATATGCAAGAAAAAATATCTGACATAGGTTTGCGGTTCGGATCGGAATAGCCGTCCCTCGGTCACCCGCCCATGGGCGGTAACTCGGCAAGCCTCGTTAACGCCCAGTGGGCGGGTCACCTCGGGACGGATATTCCGATCCGAACCGCAAAATATGACAGATATTATTAGTCTCGTGCTTCTACATATATTATTGCATGGTCAACAAGTGTACAATTGCCCGTTATTTGCAAAAGGGGATATTTAATTGCAGCATTTGCAGATGCAGAATGGATAATGCACTAATGTGATAGATTTATTGATTTCATCACATGTTTAACTTAATATTATTTCTTTGTTATAATATAACATCATGGTTAAAGTATTCAATTATCTATATGTTTGTACTGTATATTTTTATTTATCAACTATAATTACGAGCGATTCTATCATAGCTGTTTTTGTTTATTTTGAGAAGATTAAATTTCTGATAACTTTTAACAGTATGTAGAGAATAAGACAAACACCACAAATTGAACTGTCAAAAGCAGAATAGAAATTTCATTCGAGTGCTGATATTAAGCCAAATGTTGGAAAATATGGAAAAGGATCAGTATCATTATAACAGAGAAATAACTTACAAGCCATATATTTATATTTCCTCCGAAAGCACAGCTTGATGAAGCAAAAGATAGATAAACTTATCAGAAACGTGTTTTTTTGTGATTTTTTTGTGACGTAGAGTTGGCTACTGTTTTGGTCGGAAATAAAACAGTAGGAAATATACTATGCGTTATTTAGTAGGGATACTGTTTTACTTATTATATTAATTAAAACACACAACATTTTCTTGACGGTTTTCCATGATGTAATTGTACGATTATATCTACATTTGACGGGTAAAGCTGCCATAACTATCACATTTGCAATGATATACATTACTATTGCATTAAATTGTTAAAGTAACTCATAAGTTACATTTATTATTTTATTTGAGATGATTTTTTTATTTTTTCGTTTATCTTTATATATTCTCTAACATTTTTCATGTTTCTCTATACGTGTGCATAATAAAAACATTATTTTAAAATAATTCATTTAGAAATCTATAGGAGTAGTATAGGACAAGTGTTGTGGTAATGTTAGTTTTTTAGATAAAAATATTAAAATATATGTTAGTTTGTTTAAGAAAAAATAAGGAAATACGAACATATACTTTAATAAGGTACATACAAATATAGTCATTAAAAGAAATAAAACAGGGAAACAAATCTCTTTAACAGTCGTACGTCGAATTCTATAGATGCCTCAAAATGTCAAAAGTTCCTCGCAGCTGAAACTAAGGTTTTAAATTGATCTTAATTCTGCAGGAAGAAGAAATGTTTATGCTTCTCATTACAGTGGAAATTGTATCATTAGACATACAGAATAATGTGAGTAATCATGTCGATAACCTTTTGGTTTTAAATAACACGAGATGTGTGCGTGGGCGCTGGTTGGTCGTTTGATGACACTTGAATCAAGTTTATTAAGGTCATTGATAATAACATAGCCGACCAGCAATGTAATATTACTATATTAGTCCCTTTGTTACTATTTTATATACTATGAGTATTTTTTGTTGCATTTATAATTAAAAACACAGACTTTGTTCATTTTGACTAGAGTGCTACTGCTTTGTATGTTCCTAAGAAAATACATTTTAAATAAATATTCTAATCTCTAGCAAGCCTACCGCCAAGTTCATGATGAACAATATGTCTTTCGTCATTCAGCTATGCAAAAGTATGATATACAATTCTGGTAAAATCCAATAAACCATTGAAAAGTTTTTAAGAACATATCTGGTCATCAGATGTCTACTAGTTCATCGTCACTTGCTGCATTTCTTGATAAGACGCCCTTTGATGCTTTACATCAATGCCTTTTCTGGTAATTCGTTTATTTTTATTCTGATTATGGTGTATGTTAGTATACATGTACATGCATGTTAGCCAAAATAATTATCTAATTGTGTAGTTCTTGATATATTTTCTTCTAGCCTAAGAGCAAATATTCACATCGACACAACATTCATTCAAATATTTATTTATATGGCGCGGCATACTGTCGTCTGCAAGAATATTTGAAGCAGACAATCGTGAAGTCGTATACAGTATATGTTCAGTCATTGTAAAAAGTCAACCAAAAACAACTTTGAATGTGTTGCAAAAGGTTATTTACAACTGAAATTCAATATTAAGCAACAGTTACGCTTCTTTTGTTTTAAAACTGGCCAAAATGTCCCATCGTTAAGGACCAGAATAATTATTGTTGTTTTGTTCTTTTTGAGCCTGAGAAGAAGTTTTTTTTTAAAGGAGTTCTTTTTCTACTTTTTGTCACCACAGTACACCCTATGGCCTTGCAAAGAAAAACATTACAATCATAGGTAAAAATACAACATATTAATTACACCATATAGCCTTGCAAAGAAAGGCATTACAATCATAGGTAAAAATATAACACATCGATTACTATAACATATTGATTACTGATAGGTAAATTTAAACATCAAAAAATTTTAAGGTTGTTTAATGTCGAGTTGCTCTCAAGAGGTTGCTAAACACAATTATGTAATATGAGGTACACAATTGTTTCAGAGAAGTTTTATTATAATCAGAAACATGCTGTGCTGAAAATGTCTGCTTATGGTAAATACTAGCTACATAGAAGGAGACGAATAACCACTCATGTTTGGACTTTTATAGATATTTCCAATTTTGAATTTGTGCGCTAAAATGTCTATTTCAAGCCGAGTCATTTATTTGTTATAGAAATTTGCGATAAAACACAAGTCCGTATGGCTCGCAAGCGCACGAGTTATCCTTACGAGGGCATCAAACAAAAGCACACTTTTGTTCTTTCCTTATAGTCTTAATTAATTAAAAACATTCTTTGTCATTAAATGGTCAGTTGTATTAAATAAGATGTATTTTAGTCTAAAATACTTTGATGATAATACGTGTATAATAAACACTGTGAAATATTATTATTTTTGGCCGATTAAAAGACTATAAGAAGAATATAGCCAGGACAATTTAACAATGTCTTTTCATTTATATAGAGCAAACATACCAATGATAGAGTTTATTGACAGTTGCTTGAACTGTGCACAATACAATAATATTTTCTGTTGTGATAATTTGCCTGTAGATTACTTTAAACTGACAAGACAAATTTAATGGTATTGCCTGAAGCGATACGAGTGCTAAATAATGAAAAGGTTAAACATACATTTTGTGTTTGTACAATTCGGTCTTCATGTAACTAAGATATAAAATATCGTCTCAATTTTGTTTGTTTGTTGCCTGATGGGGGCCTTTCAGCAGGCTCAGCTTCGCTGGATGCTGTCTTGACTGCACTCCTACACAATTAAAGGAATGACTTTGAAATACTATATTTCTAACCTTATTGGTCAAATTTGAAAAATTAATGTCTGTTCAGGGACAATGCAAGCTTTATGAAAGTTGACAAATTATAACATCGTATTTGGACGTTTGCAGAAACAGAAGATTATTTGTTTTCTTGTTAGTGCCCGATAATGATGTTCATGTCTTAGATAGTGTATTAAACATTATGCTTGCACCAAAAGGTGAAACAGACTCGAAACCTCGTTGATTTGCGTGTTTCAACAGCAGGCATAGTTATCGAGTTATCTCATGAAAAAACATGAAAGTATTTAGGCGACAAAACTGCTCTTGATGTCATCTAATCTGCTTTTTTGTCGGAAACTCTCGCAAAATATCTCGCTGCTTTTATAACGGTAGCAACTAAATGACACATTGTATGAAACATGGCATTTATACAAAACAAAATGCATGAAATCAGTCAATACATCACTTTGTTTACATTTTCTACCTTTATCAGAACGTATTTCATATTCAGTTCTGTTTAATCAGGATAAAAGCATCTAAAATGTAATAAAACTATAATTACATCATTTTAAAACACATAATTACCTTTTCAACAGATAAAAAACAATACTTTTTCTAAGGCCTAATGTGACTTTTATTAAAAGCATAATTGTCAAAATTCTTTCTTCACATTTTTTTTATCGCTATGAAAGATCAATGATATCAGATAATTAAAAATTAAAAATGTATAATGTGGCTGAATGTATGCTTAAAAATATTGGGGGAAATGTGTTGGTCAGAAAATTTCAGATGCATTCCCATTTTAAATGCGTATTTATTCAAATTGATCAAAGATAACGAAAGAATATTTGTCTTATCGACAATGTCTAGACCTAAAATATATACTTTTTTAGAAATGCAATTATGATACAGAACTTTAATGTATAAATTTACAACTCATTTATCATGCAAAATTTGTTTAAAAGACATATGAAAACAAAATAACATTCTGGTTTAACTTCACACTGGTTTAGCTAGACTTCAGAAAATTGATGATTTATTTTTCAGGATATTAAGTTTTACAAGTCAGTCAATTATTATGATATGGTTTAACAGGGACTATTTATCAAAATAAATTGGCTGGAATTGTAAGTGTTGGTGTTTCTGTATCCTTAACTATTTCGTCTACTTGAAGAAGATTAAATTACTAATAAATCTGTAAAAAATATGTAGACAATCAGACAAACACAACAAATTGAACTGTCAAAAACAGAAGATAAGTTTCAATCGAATATTGAAATTTTGCCAGCATTTTATAAAATAGGGATAGTGATAACTTACAAAGAAACAAAATTGCACTTTTTTAAATTTTAAAGATGGACATTTCAATTTCAATAGGCAATTCTTGCTGAATTTATTCCACTGATGTACTGTTGTTCATTTCATAATTTGATTTTCTATATTGTTAAATGATAAATAGACATTTTAAATCATATTTATTTAACAGAAGTTATTATTGTATTATTATTGTTATTTTTTTATTTCCTTTGCAAGTCACTGGGTGATAGACTGATTGGTTTTTCTCAATATATATAATGTATTTACAATTTCTTTTTTTTTCTTTTTTTTTATTCAATTTTATTTTTTACTTTGTAATTATTGATTTCTTTTATCAACCAGAATAAGAAGTGTCACGTTTTGTGTTTATTTAAGTTATTCGGAATAAATGAACTTAAGTAATTGTTGGTTTCAAAGAAGCATTAAGGTCTTGTAATAAATAAAGAATTGTAATTAATAACAGTGACATGCTCATTTTCTCGTTGTCAAGTTGAGTTGTTATATTTAAAGACATTGAATATAATACTGGTCATTGACCAATAACTGTTACTGGACAATTTTGATGACAAAAAACAAAAACTACCGTAATTATAAAAAGATTGTCTTACTCTTTAATTTACTAAATTGAACATTACCAATACATTTCAAAAGATATTAATGGATGTGTCCGTGAGTCACGGAGGTTAATTGGTTATTTTATATAGTAAAATATAAATTGAATACAATTATGGCATAAATGTAAAGTTATTTTGACCTTTACCTCTGCACTCACATTTTACACTCGGGCGGGCATAATGTCTAACGTGTAACTGTGGTTTTCACCTTTTATATTTATTATTTTATATTTTGTCTGTCTTGTTTGGTAGTAAAACCTGCTTATTTAATTCTTTAAATAGCATATATCATCGCTGAATATTGTAACAAAAATTTGTGTAGAATGAAAAGCTAAAACCATTATCTTTTATAGAAAGTAGCACAAACAAATCTCATAACATGTCATGCGTCATGTAAAGGTTCCATTGATTAGTATAAAATGTCAAAAGTTCCTTCGAGCTTTAACAAAGGCTTTAAATTAATCTTAATTCTGTAGAAAGCAAAAATGCAACTTCTTCTTGCAGTAGAAATGGTATCATTAGGCAAAAATATAATCTGTGAATCATGGCCTTATAGCTTAAAGGAACTCAACTGAAGTCCAAATGCCTATAACATATAATTTTCGTTTCCTACATAAATCAACTTTGGCACTTAAAACAGAAAGACATGCAAAGGATATTCAAGAAATATTTAGTCAGAATAAATTGCAAATTGTATTGTTGTGGTATGTTAGCCCGATGTGAGTGAAAAGCGTTGCGATTGATCTCATATTTTGCAAATAGGTTATTGGTCTAGATCGACATCAAAACGAACATTAATTTCGAAAAGAAAATATTTCCAGTCCATTTATGTCATCATTAGAGCTTTAAAGGAGCTCCACTGAGGTCAGAAAGTCGAAACATAAATCAAGTAATAGATCAAGTAAAGCTCTAAATAAAATGGAAAAAACTCCAAAGGGATAATGAATAAATGTATGTTCAGATCTAAATTGACATTCGATGGAAGATGTTATTATTCGCTTTGTTTAAGTTTAAAAAAAAAAAACGTTGCAACGCTTTTTCATTTTGTGTCATTTTGCACAATAAAAATAATTATTCAGGAACAACGGAATAATGAAATTATCTGTAACTTTGCAAAACAAAATCACCAAATGGTACACAAATTTTGAAACAAAACTCCAGTCATGTTATGCAAAATATAAACATATTTGGAGTTCCTTTAACAGTGAGGTAAAAAACAAAATGCGATGTGTGCGTAGACGTTTGTTGGGAACATGTTGGTCATTTGGTGGTTCTTGAACCATTAGATTAACTAAGTTCACAAAGTTAGAACGAACAAGATGCCTTACAAGAAGTTTGTTTATTTTATTCTTTTTTTTTGTAAATTGTGTATGTAAGTTTGTATGTCTGAGTAACTGGTACGTACATGTATGGACTATCTTCTTCAGTGCTTGGACACGATGCACAATTATTTTTTTAAATAAAAATACTTTAATACCATCAAAAAATTGCAATATGACCAAAATATGTGTGTCACGCAAGCAACTCATACGCTTAGCGTCTAATAGCAAAAGCTTGCATGTACACTTATTTTTTTCCTATAGTTTTAACTAAAACAAATCTGTAATCTTATAATTCTGTTATATCAAATCAGATACATCAGTTTGTCTCAAAATAATATATTGTCCAAGTAAAACATTATATAATATAGGGTTAACGCACGTTTTGCCGTGTTATAACGTCTGCAAAGTCCCGAAGAATGGTTGCTCCATCAGTTCCGAGTGACTCTGCAGACTTTATAACACGAAATAAACGTGTTTTGACGCTATTATAGCATAACATTTTAAAACAGATTCATGATATATGTTTAATACAAAACACATACATTAAATCCTTGTGCTTGGACGTATTTATCCAATTCTACATGTTTTACGTATGCATTTTATTTTCCGGGGCCAACAACTTGGGAAATACAAATGCCCAAAACCGAACGAAATTTCGAATTTTAATTGATTTTAAAAGACTTAACATTTGAGATTTAGTAACTCAAGATAAAAACAACATTTAATTACTCCACCCAAGACAAAACATGACCCTTTGATCTTTAAAAAAAGATCAAAGAGTGAGTGAAATCAGTTCTGGAATGTTTTTTTTTTCTTTTCTCAAACACACAAGTTCATATAAAAAAATAATCAATAAAATAGCATTGTCCCATATTTATTTTGTGTTATCTTGTTTTGTAAGTTGATCGGGGGGGGGGGGTAAAACTGTATGGCAGATATTTGTTTATATTGATAACTGTCCGTTTCTTAGAAAGGGCGACAACCAAGATTAGCGGCGATGTCTATACGCCGTATTTCCGGCATAGTTACTTGAATGCCTCGTGCCGTTAATGCGATCGAGGCCCTCAAATCATCTTTTTTTTCAATTCATATATATATATATGTATATATATATATATATAAAATCTAGGGTATTTCAGGGCCATTATGGCAAGATCTAGGTCATAATGCAATTTTGGCCGCCTTGCTACGCGGCATTATTTTTCCATTAAGAAAGAGTGAATGAGCGCACTTGCAGAATGGCGTAATCAACTCTCAGTGACTTTCAATATAGCTGACGTTGAATGAACTGTAGTCACTTGCACACAAAATATTTTAAAAGTTAAATGGCATTATTAATCACAATCAGCAAAGCTTAACATTAAACATTTATAAACGCAAGACAATACATGTCCCTCGGAAATTCTAAAAATGATTTAAGATTGACGGTAGGAAAGAGATCGGATCGGTGGCATTCAGACATTAATATAAGTCTCAAAAACCGTTCAGGATTGAAGGCACAAAACTTCATAAATAACTGGCACTTGATCTAAATGAAAATCTCACAAATATGTAAAGAGAAGGATACTGTATTTATCGATAAAAACAACAATAAAACAACATTTCCTTATATTTATTTTGTTTTGTCATGTTTTCCAAGTTAATCAAATGGTTAAACTGTACATGACATGTATTTGTTTACATTGACAACTGTTCGTTTCTTAGAAAGGGCGCCAGCCAAGATTAGCGGCGATGTTTAAACGCCGTATTTCGGACATAGGTCCTTAATAATGGCCCTTGAGTTCATAAAGTCCGTCGGGCCTACGGTTCTCAGGCCATTATGCACATCTTCGGGCCATTATCGCATAATGGCGAGCAGCAACCAAGTATTAACCTCTAAATAACAAGAGCGCATAACAGGCCAAATCGTCATTTTTTTTTTTGTTTGTTGACTGGGCCCCGTATGTATTGTGCATAGGTAAAACCGGGCTATTACAAGAGCACGTGACTTTGTTAACACATGGTTTTGGTCCCGTTATAACATGGGCAAATGACAAATGAGGGGAAATTAGCCGATTATATGCTATAATCATTAGTAGTATACACCTTGGACAATTCAGCAATGTCTTATGATTAAAGTACATCTACATGTTTTGAAAAAAGGGAATATAACAAGGAAAAAGTTTATCGACATTTGCTTGAACTGTGCGCAATACAATTATTTTCTGGCGTGATGATTAGCTTTTTTTGAACTGGTAAAATAAATCAAATTTATTGGTGTTGTCTGAGGAAATACGTGTGTTGAATAATTCATGTAAAACAATTGTATTATAATGTTACTGTCGTAACTTATGAAAAATGCAACTCATGGTGATCTTTGTATATATATATAATATAATTATTTAAAACTTTTTTACACAGAATCGTGTATAAAAGAAAGGCATAGATATATTGACATTCTTAACTGTAATACTGCATGTATTATCATCATCATCATTATCATCATCGTTATTATTATTATTATAATTATCGGTTTTATTATTATTATTATTATTATTGTTATTATTATCATTATTATTATTATAAATATAATCATTCTTATTATTTATATCATAATCATCATTATTATTATAAATTTTATTATTTTTATTACTAATATTATCAATATTATTATCATTATAATTATAATTTTTATTATTATTATTACTATTATTATTATAATTATCATCATCATCAAAGTCCTGATATGCCTATTATATAACACGTGATGTGGTGTTGCGTAAAATGTATTTCATTGTTGCGCCTTTAAATCAGTTTCGAGTTTTTAAGGAAAAACATGAAAACTCTAAAAGCAATTAACAAATCTGATGATATATTTTATTAGAATCTAAGAATATTTTACTTTTCTTGATATATCAAGCTCAAATCTTTTAAATATGAAATAAACAATTATTTTAAACTATATTTTACATGCACAAAAAATCAACTCATGAGAAAAATTATTCTAGCAAAATCAATAAAATCCTTGTTAGAAGCCAATTCCTTAAAGCTAATCATTAGCTGAATTTGAAATCCTTGTCGATCCTTAAATGAAATAATTTTAGAGTTTTTTTTTAACTTTCTACATATATTCCTATGGTAACTATGATTGACTTGTAGAATTCTTTTAAACAGCGATTCAAATCTATGAACAAAACATATAATAACATATTTCTAAATTTTGCTTAATATGTGGGGACAGCTTCTTTGACCATATCGCTAACGCCTCGGGTAACAGTATTTTCCTCGGGATGGTATTTCTACTGTTACACAAAAACCCATGTGTAATTCATATGATATTGAATGCATTGGCATTTGTTGGACTAATAGGCAATGCATTGAAGTGGAGGTCTCTATCAAAAGGCTTAAAATTAAATGCTATCTACTCTCAGATAATATGTTTTAAATTGCTAAAACATGGAAGTGTACATAAGTATGTAAATTGTTAAATTCAAAGTACACTGAAAAATATATATAAATTGAAGATACATGTATATTTTTAACTTGATCCGTTGAATTATCAATCTATCAACTGTAGTGGCTGAAATCACGCCATATCGTATGCATAGAAAAAAAAAGATAAAATTGAAAAACACAATGATACGACGTCAAAAACGTTAAGAAGGCAACAAATGACTTTTCTTAAATTTGTCACCATTAACAATGTCAATTTTATTGATGGTAAGAAATATGCTGACTAAAAAACGTATATGTCGGTTTATTTACAGTTTTAAAGTTTTCATCAATGTCCGTTTTTTGGTTCAGCCATAAGTTACGTATATATATCACATTATTTTACAAAAATAAATCAAGAATATATCATTTCCTTACACGCAAAAGATAAATGATTATCAATTTCAAGGGCAAAATATGTGAACATGACATCATTAAAACTGAACTAGAGCGTATGATGATATGTTTGTCTCTATTCCTTGTACCTATATAAACGACGTCAATAAGGAATACAAAAGACACAAAACGAAAAAATATTTGATTGTCATGTTTTTCACGTTAAAAACATTATTCCCTTGAGGAAGCTGGATATGATTTGGGAAATGTGGTTGAATGCACAGCTTAATGAAGTGAAAGATATATAAATGTCAGAAATTTACTTTTTGTGAATTTTACTGAAGGAGAGTTGGCTAAAGTAAAACAGTAAAAAATTAGTAGGAACATTTTTATTTACTTTTTAATTGTAACAAATAATATAACCCTTATGGTCTAAAGTGACGATTCTGTCTGCTAATGAGATAACTATCAAATTTACAATAATATACATTATTAAACTTTATGCAGAATATTTCTCATTTTGAATGTTTACTTATTTATTTTTATTCATTTAATATGTATTCATTTATTTATTTATTCTCTAACATTTGTTATGTATTATATCATACGTGAACAATTCAATTATAATTCTATCGGAGTAGTATACGGCAAGTGTTGTGGTAATGTAAGTTTTTCTGAGATAAATGTAGTAAATTAAAGCATTATAATAATTCGTGTAAGAGGCAATAAGGAAGGAACAATAAGGAAATATGAGCATTTATTTTAATATGGATTGGTATCAACAAACATGCAAATATGGTCATTAAAAGAAATAAAACAGCTCTTTTGAAATGTCATGCGTCATGTTCAAAATGTCAAAAGCTCCTCACATCTTAAACTAAGGCATTAAATTAATCTTTATTCTAAAGAAAGATGCTATGTTTTGTTGGTAAAAATGTTATTTCTTCTTTCAGTGAAAATGGTATCATTAAACATACAGAATAATCTGAGTTATCATGCATTCCAATGACCGTATAGCTTTAGATTATACGCGATGTGGCGTGGGTGGTCATTGGTTGTTTGAAGTTTACTAAGGTCATTGGTAAAGAACAATGTCCTGAAAACAAGATGTCTTACATTCTAATTGTTATTTGGTATTTGTAATTCGTTTATCTTTATTCTTATTATCGTGTTTATATATTTACATTTCTGTGATATAAATAACATTAACTGTTTAATTTTGTACTGTGAGGAGTATATTAAATACGTCTTTGTAACTTTTAATCACACCGATACAACATCCATTCATATTATATATTTCTCATTTAAAATTGGTCAAAAGGTCCCTGTGATACTGACAGGATGATGTGTGTTAATTTACTATTTGATCCGGATAAGACGATTTCTTAATGTGCTTTATTTAATTTCTAAAACATCGTAAGTGCTGATGTTTCAAGACTTTGCAAATACAATTATCATAAACGTGTACACAATACTATATTTTTTGATAGCTGGCTGATAAGAAAAAAATAATATCCGGCTGCCCCCAAGAAGTTGTCAACCAAATTCATAATACCAGTTTGCAGTATGAGATACATAATTGATAAAGAAAGGTTTTATTAAAATCCGAAACATGTTGTGCCGACAATGTAGATACATCAGATTTTGTATTCTTGCGCTATAATATATATTTCAAACCAATCCGGTCATTTATTATAGAAATTTGCGATTAAACTCGAGCCTGTTTGGCTCACAAGCGCTAGAGCTCTCCTTGTGTGGACATGGAACAGATGCAAACTTTTGTTATTTCCTAATAGTCTTAATTCGAAAATTCTTTGTCACGAAATAGTCAGTTGTATTACAAAAGATAAATTTATGCCAAAACTACTTTGACAAAAATATATACGTATATAATACACACTATGAAACTAAAATATATGTTTGTTGCACATAATTGTACTTCTTGACGTGTATCTCATTCCAAAAATATAAATATTGTCAGAGTAAATGCTATAAGAAAAATACAGAAGAAAATTAAAAATATAAACTTACACATATATACATATTAAGAAGTGCCATTTGAAATTTAACATTTATGAATAAATTAACGTGACAATTGATCTTTCTTTGTACGATTTTGCATTTCAGGAGTTTTCAATTACTTAATCCTAGAACTTTTATCCAGCGAAATCTGTGATTGAAAATACATAACTTTTTAGTTTTTACTTCACACTGGCTTTGCTAAACTTGAAAACTTTGAAAATTGATGATTTGATAAATCATTAGAATTCATTCAATTTTATTGATATAGCTTTATAGGGACTATTTATCAAAGTAAATTGGCTTGCATTGTAAATGTAAATGCGAGTGATTTGTTATCCTTAACTATTTTGTTTACTTGAAGAAGATTAAATTTCTAATTAATCTGTAAAAATATGAAGACAGACAAACACAACAAATTGAATTGTCAGAAACAGAAGATGAATTTCAATCGAATGTTGAAACTTTGCCAACATTTTGTAAAATATGGATAATGATAAGTTACAAAGAAATAAAATTGCACTTAACCAGATTTAAAGTCACACATTGAAATTCAAATAGGCAATTTCTGCTGACTGTATTTCACTTATTTACTGTTGTTCATTTAAAGTTGATTTCGAATGTTGCTTTGGGCCATTATGGTTGTTTTGAAACCAGACGTATTTAGATTTTTATATTTTTTCTTTATTGCTTAGGTTATTAATGTTCATGTGGTTGTTGTTGTTGTTTGTTGTTATTATCATTTTATAACATTTTTCTGTCGTTGATTGATTTCGGAAATAAAGTATTAAAATATACATACTATTAGTTCCTTTTAAATGGCAATAGGATCATGCAATTAAATGTTTTTAAAGGTTTCCTCACTTTTGAATTTATATATAATTCTATTTTATTTCAACTTCAAGTTTGTTGGCAGTAAAATTGGCTTTTCTTTTTCCCTAAGTACATATGCTTATGCTGAATATTTTGAAATATTGAATTTTTTTTATAGAATGGAAAAAATAAACATGTAGAATTAAATCATTTATATTTGAGTATAGTACAAAAAGAGCAAACAAATCTGCTAGTATAATGCTAAGCCATTTCAAAAGTTCCATTGATTAGTCGAAAATGTCAAAAGTTCCTCCAAGCTAAAACTGTCGCTTTTGAATTAATCTTAATTCTACAGAAAGCAGAAATGTTTATGCCTGTAGAAATGCAACTTAATGGAGTGGAAAATGTCATCGTTAGACACACATTATAATCAGAGTGATCATATACCAATATCATTATAGCTTAAAGTGACCTCTATGAGGTTCAAAAGCCTAAACAATATAACTTGAATAACCTATACAAATATACAAGAAATGAATGCAAAATATATTGAGGAAATATAGTTAGAAAATATTCCCGAAAAACAGAATGAGCGGATGATATATTTTGCAAACGGTCATTAGTCTAGATCTGCATAAGAAAGAACATTAATTTTGAAACATTATTTCCAGAAACAAACCTCTACATGCCTCTAGATGAGCACAAATAATTCAATAAAATCAAACTTGAGAAAACATGTATTAAGATATTTGGAAAAATAAAAAATATTCAAGATTCAAGTTAAAATCTAAATATCATGTGCGAATAATGACTGATTTTTTAATATTTATAACTATATTTCTACTGGGTCACTAACGAAGTTAGGGCTGTTTTGCATATTTTGTCCTCTTTTTAGTATTAACGTTGGTTGTAAGTGCCAAGTGATAATATGTAAACTTCTTCCTTTTAGTTTTTTCACAAAATAGCACTTTTAAACACATTTGCAGAATTTTCATGAAGATAAGCCTGAATCTGGAAGCGTGTTTTTTTAGAAGGACCCCACTGAGGTCGAGCAAAAAATAGATAAAGTAAAGCACTTAAAATGAACAATTCGGCAAATTTTAAGAATAAAAAAAATCAGAATTAAATTGACAATCGATCGAAGGTGCAATATTTAGCCAATTTGAGTGTGGTTGTTCACCATAACAATAATTATTCATGGTCAAACGGAATAAAAAACGATCTGAAAAATAACTAATAAGTTTTCGGTTTGGACCTTTATCAAATAGCACACACATTTCGATAATAATTCTAGTCACGATATGCCCAAAAAACTCACTAGAGTCCCTTAACCTGTCACTTGCAAAATAATATGCGGTGTGTGCTTATGCTTGTAAGGTGCTTTGTTTTGAATCATCAGGTTTACAAAGGTTATAAAGTAACGAACACATCTCCAATGTCGTAAAAAAGCTTTACATGAAATATGCTTTTTTACTCTTATTTTGTTAATACCGTGTGTAAGTATGTATGTTTGAGTATTAGGTAAATACATGTATTAAATATTTTTCTTCTTCAGTTCTCGGACTCACATCATGACAAAATTTAAAAAAAAACATGTAGATGTTAAATGCAGGCTACATAGAAAATGACTAATTACAACATCATATTTTGTTGTTATTTTGGGGGTGGGGTATAGGGGGTGCTGTTTGTTTTGTTTTGTTTATATAAATAAATTATCCTAACAGGCATGCACATTTATTCGTTTCGTTTGGTCTTAATTAATAACATCTGTGTTTTGAGTATTCAGTTATTACAAAATTGAAACATCAAATGGTCATAATATATTTTTGACAATATTGCACATAAATTTTCCTTTGCCATACGACGTGAGATTTTTAACCGATGTAAATCTCTTCAGTGAATACATAAAATATATTGTCCAAGTAAATCACTATATAATTACTAGAAGTAAACATCTTGGACAATTCAGCAATGTCTTATCATTTACGTACATCAACATGTTTTGAAAAAAACAAACACAACAAGGACAAAGTTTATCGACATTTGCTTGAAATGTCCACAATACAATTATTTTCAGTTGTGATGATTTGCCTGTACAATATTTTGAACTGGCAAGAATAAATCAGATTGTCTGGTATTGTCTGAGGAGATACGTGTGTTAAATAATTAGAATGTAAAACAATTGTATTATAATGTTTCTGTCGTCACTTATGGAAAAATACCATTGTTAAGTGCACTGATGGGTGCCTTCCCGTGGGTCATGCTTCAATAGATGCCGTTCTGGCTGCATTCGCTCTCTCTTGGTAATCGTTGGATATATATTATATTATTATTCAAAACTTCTTTACACAGAATCGAGTATAAAATACGTAAAAATATGCATACATATATAGAGATTCTTAACTCAAATACTACATATATTACTATATTACTTTTTGTTGTTATCAAAGTTTTTATACTCTTGATATACAACATGACATATAGCGTTGCGTTAAATGTATTTCATTGTTGTACCTTTCAAGCAGTTCCTGAGTTTTCCCAAGGTGAAACATGAAATAGAGAAAATAAGAATTTCTGAAGAAAGCCCAAAACTGCAAAATTGAAAATGTTGAAGACTCGGTTTGATTGAGCCTGTTCATGGGCGGTAATGTCAAGTGCAAACTACCGTCCACGCCCCCTAACACCGGCTTAAGCAGAATTCAACATTTTAACACGAAATGGTAAATTTAAGATTTAGAAACATCCGCAGACGTGTTGATATGGCGGACATCATGGAACTTTCAATGTAACACTTCCGTGCAATTCCATGAATAGTGACGTGTGGTCCCCAATTAAAAACAAATAATTGTGCTCTAGACGAGAAAGAAAAGAGCTGAATAAAATAGAATAGAATTTTTAAGGGAGATCAGAGATTATGAGCTCTATAAGCAAGTAACCAACCTGGTTATATATATTTTCAGTATCTAAGCGTATTTACGTGTCTTGATATATCCAGCTAAAATCTTTAAAACATGAAAAAAAAAAAGAAATTTAGAATACATTTTACATGCAAAAATATTCAACTCGTGAGAAATTATTTTCTAGCAAAAACAAATTATTCCTTGTTAAAAGCCAAACTAAAAAGCTAGTCATTAGCTGAATTGGAAATCCTTGTCAAATCTAAAATGAGATGATTTTGGAGGAGATTGTTAACTTTCTACAAAAATTATATGCCTTTGTAACTTAATATGATTGACTTGTAGAATTCTTTCAAACAGCGATGCAAATCTATGAACAAAACATATAATTTTGTTTGTTTGTTTGTTTGGATTTTTACGGCACGTCAACACATAACTGGCCATATCGTGCCGAATGCTATAATAAGCTTAAAATGTTATGTTAAACTTTGTAAATGCTAATAGAATACAAGTTTATCTCTTTCAAATAATCAATTATGTTTTTTGATGGAATTGTATTAAAAAGTTCTTTGAGTGAATTTACAGAATAAAATCTATAATGGGCCTGTGAAAAATCATGACATTCAAGAAGAAAATGCTTGACAGTAAAATTTTCATTACAACCTACACAGAAAGGGGCATTGTCATTTGTAAGGAGATAAGAATGGGTAATTTTAGTGTGTCCAATTCGGCATCGAAGAAAAACTGTTTGATCACGGCGGTTTGACAGAGATAGAGATGGTGACACAACAAGAGATGGGTTTATATCGTGAAGTTTATTAATCAAAGCACAGAAGGCGCTGAATTTGTTTGGGTCTCAGAATGTAAGGAAGGTGCAAGTTGTAAGATTATATGTATAGTGCCAGCAATGCTTTCCAGCGTTTTAATTGTAGTAAATTAGCTATAAGACTAATTGCAACACTGATATTCAATCCAATGTTTATTTGACTTTAACAATTTAAAAAAAAATGAGTTACCTTTACTGGGATTTGAACTCCAGACCTCTCGCTTCCTAAGCGAGCCCGAAAACCTTTCAGCCACGGTGAATTTATATGTGAACGGGCTGAAGAAAACCATATTATTCTAAATTAGGGCTTGTAACGACTTTAACTGTTGTTGAACACAGATTTTAATAATCCTGGAGCTTACTATAAGCATTTATATTTATAAAAAATCAAAGGGCTGCAAGTTCTGTGGTATTTTATGATCTTTGCAATCTAAATCGTACTGTATATCTGTATGCATTTTCCTGTATAGGTTTATTTTTATGTATTATAATTCATTTTGCAAGGCACCAGAGTTTGATACATACGGAATTCTGCATAACTAGAGTTGCATCAAAAAATCATTTATGTTCATTTTTTACGACAGTCACACTTTATCCTTGCATATCATGGCTACTTCCTTAACAAAAACACACAAAAAAAAGTTTCCTCGGCTGGGATTCGAACTCGAGACCTCTCACTCACTAAGCGTTACCACTGTACCACGGAGAAGTTATACACAGAAAGTCTGAATAATATCAATTAATTCTAAATTCAGAACTTCCATTGCATTTCGGTTTTGTAATCCTTATTAATTTTGAGGTATTTTGTTCAGGGTAAACCTGTTGGTTAAAATTGAAGTACATATTTTAGCGAAAATCCTCTCGCCCAAACAGTCCGACATGTAGAATCTATATATTCCACTACTCGGTTTGTGTAGTATTCGGTTATAAATAGTATTTTCATTGATAAAATCATATTCATCCGCGTAATTTGTGATTGTGCATTTATTGACAATTCTATAAGCCAACGCTATTGTTTAACTTTAAATGCGTTGTAATTTGTTGGATACGTGTAACAAAATAAAATATTTCTTTCTTTTAAATCGCTAGTTTTAAGCTGTTTTGAGAACTACTTGTTGTTAGGTTTGTCGTAAACTTCTGTGTCAGAGATTGAATGTCCGCTTTGTATTTAGTTATTTTCGATCAGAAAATACAATAAAACAATATTAGAAACTTTCGACCATTCGGGAATTACTTTGCTTGAAAATTGATGCGCCTGTCTTTGACCATCTTTACGCAGTGATCTCCCCTGAATTTTTCGGCTTTAGTGTACATACAAAAGGGAAGTAACCGCTTCGAAAAAGTGGACTACTTTCGGCATTTGCAATTAACAACATTATACTCTGAAATTTCGCTACCATTATTTGTTTGGTCTGACGACCCAAACAAATAAAAACGGCATTGTGCCAATTTGCTTTCCATTCAGATGATTCGAGTTTATTCATAGCCGGTCTAAAATCACAAGCAGGTAACAATAAGTCAGTTTTTTGAAAATTTAATGATTGTTAGCTAAAGCATCTACTTTTTCATTTCCTCGTATTCCTACATGACTTGGAATCCAATATAATTTAACATATTTTGTTTTTAGTATATCGTGAAATCGTAAAAGAAGTTTCTTTACCATGATATTGTCAGATTTCTTATTTTTAATAATAAAATATTTCTTAATTTTCCATTCTGTAGGGACAACTACTTTGACCTAACGCCTCGGGTATTTTCCTCGGGGTGGTATTTCTTCTGTTACACACAAACCCATGTGTTTTTACATGATACTGAATGCATTGCATGTGTTGGACTAAGAGGCAATGCATTGAAGTGGCGCTCTCTATCAAAAGGCTTGAAAAAAATGTGCTATCTACTCTAAGATATTAGTATAAGACCATTATGTTTTGCTAAAACATGGAAGTGTGCATATGTATGTAAATTATAAAATTCAAAGTACAATGAAATATATATCAATAGATGTATATCTTTAACGTGGTCCGTTAAATTATCAATCTATCAACTGCAGTGTCTGAATGACGCCATATTGTATTCGAAGAAAATAAAAACAAAATGGAAAAACAATGATACAACGTCAAAACCGTCAAAAAATTACTTTGCGTTAATTAGTCACCAATAACAATGTCAATTTTATAGATGGAAAGAAATGTGCTGACTATAAAAATGTTTATATCAGTTCATTTTCATTTTTAACGATTTCATCAATGTCCGTTAACTGGTTCAGCCATAAGTTACGCATATCTCACATTATTTCACAAAAATAAATAAAGAATATATGATCTCCTTACACGAAAAAGATAAATAATTATCAACTTCAAGGGCAAAATATGTGAGCAAGATATCATTAAAACTGAGCTAGAGCGTATAATGATATGTTTGTTTCTGTTCCTTGTAGCTATAATTATAAACGTAGAGGTATAAAAATGACAAAAAAAACTGTAAAATTATTTGAATGTCATGTTTGTCATGTTGAAAAAAAAATCTGGAAACAAAGTGATCCCTCGGAAGCATAAATCACAACAAAATTACATAAGAATTGCAGACTCGGTTTGATTAAGTCTGTACATAAGATATAATGAATAAGTGCAACATCTCTTACACCCCCTTGCACCGGCTTGAACGGTTCTCCATTGAAAACATTGTTGAAAACATTATTCCCTTTAGGAAGCTGGATATGATTTGGGAAATGTGGTTGAAATGCACAACTTTATGAAGTGAAAGATATATAAATGTATCAGAAATGTGATTTTTAGGATTTTTTAGTAGAGATGGCTAAAATAAAACAGTTAAAAAAGTAGGAACGTGTACAAAATACCATATTCTGATAGCTGACTGATAAGAACAAAAATATCCGGCTGCCATCAAGAGGTTGCCAACCAATTTTATAATACCAGTTTGTAATATGAAATACACAGCTGATGAAGAAAAATTTTATTAAAATCAAACACCTGCTATGCTGATAGTCATAGTAGATACATCAGATTTTGTATTCTTGCGAAAAAAAAATATTACAAACCAATCCGGTCATTTATTTGTTATAGAAATTTGCGATTTAACGCAAATATGTTTGGCTCTCAAGCGCTAGAGCTCTCCTTACTAGTGCATGGAACGAATGCACACTTTTGTTCTTTCCTTATAGTCTTGATTCGAAAATTCTTTCTCACGAAGTAGTCAGTTGTATTAAATAAAATGTATTTATGCCTAAAATACTTTGACAAAAATACGTGTATAATATACATTATGAAACTAAAAATGTGCACATTATTGTATATCTTGACGTGTATCTCATTCCAAAAATATAAATATTGTCTGAGTAAAATGCTATAAGAAAAATACAGAAGAAAATTAAAAATTTAAACTTGCACATATATACCTATTTAGAAATGCCATTTGATACAGAACATTTATTAATAAATAAACGTGAAAATTTATCTATCGTTCTACGATTTTGCATGTCAGGAGTTTTCAATTACTTAATCCTAGAACTTTTATCCAGTGAAATCTGTGTTTGAAAAGAGATAACTTTCTAGTTTTTTACTTCACACTGGCTTTGCTTGACTTCAGAAAATTGATAAATTGATAAATCGTTTAAAGGATAATAATTATAAGAATGCATTCAATTTTATTTATATAGCTTTATAGGGACTATTTATCAAAGTAAATTGGCTGGCATTGTAAATGTAAATGCGAGTGATTTGTTATCCTTAACTTTTTTGTTTACTTGAAGAAGATTAAATTTCTAATAAATCTGTAAAAATATGTAGACAATCAGACAAACACAACAAATTGAACTGTCAAAAACATAAGATAAATTTCAATCGAATGTTGAAATTTTGCCAGCATTTAGAAAAATAGGAAAGTGATAATAAAGACAAAGAAATAAAATTGCACTAAATCAAATTTAAAATTTGACATTTAAATTTAAATAGGCAATTATCTCTGCTCAATGTTCTTTATTAGTGTACTGTTGTTCATTTGAATGTGATTTTCTATGTTGTTGTTTTGAGCCATTTTGAAATCATACATTAATATATTTATTTTGTCGCTTTAACTGTTGTTGTTGCTGCTATCATTATTGTTATTTTACATCATTTGTCTATCGTTGATTGATTGATTGATTTTTCTGACTATGTTATTTCAAATTTGCAATTATTGATTTTTATTTTTTATCAACCAGAATAATACATTTTGTGATTATTTTATCAGTTCGGACATAAATTTAGTAAAAATATTATTATAGGTTTTTTAATGACATTAAGGTCGAATGGCATTAATCAATTTATATTCAACAGCGGTTTTCTCTTGCTTATTAACCTATCATTCTATCTGATTTTGTGTTTCTTGTTTTACATTCTTGTTGTTTGGCACTAAAATATGCTTATTTTGTTCCCTAAATACCATATGCTAACACTGAATATTATTACAATTTTTTTATGGAATGAAAATATATATAATTATGTAGAATTAAAACCCTTATCTTTGAGTATAGTACAAATATAGCAAACAAATCTCCTAGTAAAATGCTATGCCATTTGTTAATGTTCCATTGATTAGTTCAAAATGTCAAAAGTTCCTCCGAGCTAAAACAGTGGCTTTTACATTAATCTTAAATCTGCAGAAAACAGAAATGTTTATGCCTGTATAAATGCAGCTTCTCCTTGCAGTGGAAATGTCATCGTTAGACACACATAATAACCAATAACATTATAGCTTAAAGTGACCCCACTGAGGTCCAAAACAATATAATGTAATAACCTATACAGATGCACAAGAAAGGAATGTAAAAGATATTCAGGAAATATAGTTAGAAAAAAATCGTATTTTTGTGCTATAGTAGCCTTATTTTCACAATCAGAAAAACATACACCGGAAATACAGAATGAGCGGATTATTTGATATTTTGCAAAACGGTCTAGATCTACATAAGAAAGAACCATAATTTTGAAACATTATTATCAGTCCCGTCATATCAAAACAAACCTCTACATGCCTCCAGATGAGCAACAATTTTTCAATAAAATCAAACTTGAGATTATTAAGATGTTAGGAAAAATAAAAATATTCAAGATTTAAGTTATAAGTTACATGTTATGTGCAATTAATGACTGATTTTTCAGTTTTTATAACTATAGTTCTACTGGGTTACTAACAATGATAACATTGTTAATGTGTTAATTGCTTCCTTTTGGTTATTTCACAAAATAATACTTTTAAACACATTTTCAGAATTTTCATGATAATAAGCCTGAATCTGGAGGCGTGCTGGTTTAAGGGAACCCCACTGAGGTCCGAGCAAAAACAAATTAAATATATCAAGTAAAGCACTTAAAATGGGCAATTTTGCAATTTTAAGAATAATAAAAATAAATTCAGAATTAAAGTGACAATCGATAAAATGTGCAACATTTAGCCAATTTCAGTGTTGTTGTTCACCATAACAATAATTATTCTGTAAATTTAAAAACGGAAAGAAAAAAAACGATCTGAAAAATTACACATAAGTTTTCGGTCCAGACTTTGTTTGTTTGTTTGGATTTTTACGGCACGTCAACACATAACTGGCCATATCGTGCCGAATGCTATAATAGGCTTAAAATATTATGTAAAACATTGTAAATGACAATAGAAATGAGCCAATTAGATCCTAGAATACAAGTTTATCTCTTTTAAATAATCAATTATGTTTTTTGATGGAATTGTATTAAAAAGTTCTTTGAGTGAATTTACAGAATAAAATCTATTACGGGCCTGTGAAAAATCATGACATTCAAGAAGAAAATGCTTGACAGTAAAATTTTCATTACAACCTACACAGAAAGGGGCATTGTCATTTGTGAGGAGATAAGAGTGGGTAACTTTAGTGTGTCCAATTCGGCATCGAAGAAGAACTGTTTGATCACGGCGGTTTGACAGAGATAGAGATGGTGACATATCAAGAGATGGGTTTATATCGTGAAGTTTATTAAAAACGGCATTGTCCCAATTTGCTTTCCATTCAGATGATACGAGTTTATTTATAGCCGGTCTAAAATCACAAGCAGGTAACAATAAGTCAGTTTTTTGAAAATTTAATGATTGTTTAGCTAAAGCATCTACTTTTTCATTTCCTCGTATTCCTACATGGCTTTGAATCCAATATAATTTAACATATTTTGTTTTTAGTACATCATGAAATCGTAAAAGAAGTTTCTTTACCATGATATTGTCAGCTTTTTTATTTTTAATGGATATTAAAACAGAAAGCGAGTCAGAAAATATCACACATTTATCGTGGGTATGCTGTGCTATGTATGACAATGCTAAATCGATAGCTTTTGCTTCAGCAGTAAAAATTGATGCATTATCTGGTAACCTCATACTAGATGTAAAATTATTTTCAAACACAGCCGCACCTACTTTGCAACCTTCTTTTGAACCGTCCGTATAAATATGTATAAAATCTTCATGTTCTTCCTTAATTGCTAGAAACTTCTCTTTGAAATATTCAGGTGAATTTGATGCCTTTTTTATATTTGAAAGGTTAATATTTATTTCCGGGGAATTATAAGTCCAAGGTGGAACATCCTCATCGTCATTTTGAAGGATACTGTCTGGATTAATTTTAAGTTTATCTAAATCATCTTTTAGACGAAGGCCTAATGGTTTAATTTCCTTTGGTTTGTTAACAAATTTTTCAGTATAACTTGGTTTGAAAATAATATTTTTAGCTGGATTTTTCCTATTAGATGAAATTCTAGTTGCATATTGAAGTGATAGCTTTTTACGACGAAGATAAAGCGATGGTTCCCCAGCTTCCGTATATAGACTTTCTACAGATGAAGTGAGAAAAGCACCTAAAGCTAAACGTAAACCCTGGTGATGTATGGTATCTAGCATTTGAAGATATGATTTTCTTGCAGACCCATATACTACAGAACCATAATCTAATTTTGATCGGATAAGACTTCTGTATAATTTCAGTAATGTGGAAGAATTTGATCCCCAATTTGTACTTGATAAACCTTAAGTAAATTTAAAGCTTTTAAGCATTTAGTTTTCAAATGTTTAATATGTGGTATAAAAGAAAGTTTTTTATCAAATATAATTCCTAGAAACTTAGCTTCATCAACTACTGGAATTTTAGAACCAGATATGTAAAGTTCAGGGTCATTATGTTGTTTTCGCAATCGGCAGAAATGAACACATTGAGTTTTTGACTTTGAAAATTTAAATTTAAATTTTATCTAAATTTTGTTGAAGTTGCCGTTCAATTGTTCTCATACTTTTCGATCGATAGCAGATAAGAAAATCGTCTACATATAGAGAACAATCTATGCCTGGTGTAAGAGCGCTAGCAATATTGTTTATTTTAAGGCCAAAAAGTGTAACAGAAAGTATGCTTCCTTGAGGAACACCTTGTTCTTGTTGGTGGTCTTGAGAAAAAGTTGAACCAAGTCTTACTTTAAAGTGCCTATCGTTTAAAAATCCAGAAATGAAAAGAGGAAGTCTGCCATTAAGTCCAGCATCCTTTAGATCTTTTAGGATACCATATTTCCAAGTAGTGTCGTAAGCCTTCTCAAGATCAAAGAAAATTGATACCAGGTGTTGTTTATTTACATTCTTCCAAGTGTTGGGAAATTCACCAGATACCCAAATTTTGTTAAAAATTTCAAGAAGCAAGTCTAAGGATTGGGGTGGTAAATGTTTAAGAAACTGGTAGTAAATTTCGTCCGGGCCTGCAGCACTATCTTTTGCAGTTTTGATTGAATAAATTAAGTCATCAATAGAGAAAAGGGAATTATAGTCTTCGTCGTTTGTTGAAGTAAAATTAATATACTCTTTCTCAGCTTTACATTTATGTTGTTGAAATGTATTTGAATAATTGCTTGAAGAAGAGTTCTTTTCAAACGTTTTAGCCAAAGTTTCTGCAATATCTGTTTTTGTTTTGGCATATTGGCCATCACCAGTTTTTAAGTGAACAGTTGGACTCTTTTTATACTTACCACTTATTTTTCGTACTGCATCCCAGACTTTCCTAATAGGAGTATTTGAATTAATATTTGAAACATAAGATTGCCATGATTGGCGTTTAGATTGACGCACTGATCTTCTAGCTTTGGCTCTAAATATTCTATAATTTTCAAGGTTTTCTGTTGTAGGGCTATGTTCAAACTTTTTGAGTGAAGCTTTCCGTATACGAACGGCTTTTTTACATTCATCGTTAAACCATGGTTTTTTGATTTTGTTACTTTTATTATTATTTTTTAATGGAATAACTTTGCAAGCAATCGTATGTAATGCTGAAGAGAAAGTTTCAGCTATATCATCAGAGGTGAAATCAAATTCATTTTTTGTTAGATCAATAGAACAGAGCCTAGTAAATGTTTCCCAATCTGCTTTCTTAAATTTAAAAATTTGACGTCCTTCATCTGGTATAGAGTCATTTGATGTAAGTAACAATGGATAATGATCACTGCCGTACTGGTCATCTAAAACTTTCCAATCGAAGTCCAAGTATATAGCAGAGTGGACAATCGAGAGGTCGATGCAAGAAAACGTACCTGTAGCTGGATGTAAATATGTAGGTGACCGATTGTTTAATAAACAAAGCTGAAAGTTATCTATCAATTTTTCAGTTATTTTACCCTTATCATTTGTAGATGTACTACCCCACATAGGATTGTGAGCATTAAAGTCGCCTAACAAAAGGAAAGGTGATGGTAATTGCCGAACAATACTTTCAAGTTCATCACTTGTTACCGTTAAATTTGGAGGAAGGTATAAAGAACAAATTGTAAGTGGTCGATGTAAGGTCACCTGCACAGCTAAAGCTTGTAATCTTGTGTTTAGTTTTAATTCTTTTTGAGGAATGCAATTTGCGATAGCAATGCTTGTACCACCTGATGTTCTGGCGTTACTAGTACATGTATAATTATAAAGTGTATAATTTTTGATAGAGATATTATCTTTAGGAGATAACATAGTCTCCTGAAGACATAATACATTCGGAGAGAATTTTGATAATAGTAAAAGTAGGTCATTATAATTTGACTTAAGACCTCGGCAATTCCATTGTAGGATAGAATGACTTCTATTATCCATTTTAAAGAATATTTATATCATTTAGGAAACTTTATTGGACTTCTGCTATTCGGAGTTGGAGGAGGGGAGAGGTATAGATCCTCATCCTCCATCAATTGGGTGTCGTGAAGTGGATCGAACCGATTTTCTGTGTTGATCGGGTTCCGCATTGCTTTTTTCTTCAACCGATCTGTGATGGCAATTCGCTTCTTTAGGCGATTGTTTTTTTAATAACTTTCTCAGAAGATGCTATTTGATATGTTTGCGGCCCGCTTCCCTGGAGAAGACTTTAATGGTGACCGAGTCCGCACAGAGGCAGACCGCCCACTTTGCGAAGCTGCACGCCTTGTAGGCAATGGCAACTTAATTGGGGGGCATTGACATAAGCCGACCCGCACTGCAGAGCCAACCATCTTAACAGACCCTGCAACTGCAGCCGAACACGACAGCTGCCTTGGTCCCTGTGATCCAACAAGCCTCCGTGCATCCCGAAAGGAAACACCCCGCGCATACTTCTGACGAAGAATCTCTCCTTCCTTCAACCACAAGGGGCACGACCGGGAGGTGGCGCAATGCTCTCCTCCACAATTTGCACACCCAACAGGAACGCCACAAGTCTCATTTTTGTCATGGTTTGAGCTACATCTGCGGCAAATAGTCTGCCTAACGCAATTTGATTCATGATGACCAAACTTGAAGCATTTGTAACATTGCATTGGGTTTGGAATGCAAACCGCAACGCGAACTTTAAGGTAACCTACTCGTATCGATGATGGGAGAATGGGTGTTGAGAATGTTAGAATAAGGCTATTCGTTGGCAGTCGTTTACCATCTCTTGTAGACTGAATGCGCTTGACATTTGACACCTGCTGTGATTTTAACTCTTCAGCAATATCTGCTTCTAGCATTCCAGCAAGGTCAGAACATCTGATGACGCCCTTGCTGGAGTTTAGAGACTGGTGTGGTGTGGCAGTTGTGTCAATGTTAAAAAAGCTGGTACATTTCAGAATAATGTCTGATTGTTGTTTCCGCTCTACCTCTATCAAGAGTCCTCCATTGCGGAGTTTCTTGACAGATTTAGGTGTTCCAATTAAAGCCGAAAGTTGTTTTTCTATAATGAAGGGGCTAAGTTCAGTAAGTGATTTGGAGCCGTTTGATTTGATTATTAGAAAACGGGGAAAACTTCCATCAAATGAAATGTTACCACTTGAATCATCTTCTTGCGATTTTCGTTTTTTTGTTTGTATATCCATGATTAAAGATATTAAAATTCGTCTCCCGGGTTCCCCAGCCACCTCGGACTCCAACATGGGGATGTGCGATGGAGACGGATATCCAGTCTCCGCACATCAAGGATACCAGAGAGATATACTCGCATAAATTGCAAATATTTACAACCTACACAATTAGCCCATTAGCCACCGCCTTCTTGGATATTTATAATGCATATATGAAATATTGTTTTAACATAACGGCACCCATAATGGCAGTTCAGTAGGAATTAAAGGTATACTAGAAATACAAGTAGGAATAAAAATTTAAACTCAGATTTTTTTTTTATTTTAAATAATTTGTGTGCATTGAATTGTATTAATTTCGGGACCGTGTAAGTTCAATGAAATTTTCAAGTATTTAAGAAATATATATCCAAGGGCAAGGCATGACCAGCCGATTGACCAAAGCCGGGCTCACTTGGTCACCCGTCTACCCTAAAGCAGAGGCCAAAGCAGTGTGTTAGGAGTACTGGAGATCCCTGGGTATCCTTCAACTACCAGGACCCTCTTTTCTAGGTTACGGGACGCTGCCCACGGCAAACAGGCAGTCTGGGTGTTGGCCATATGTCCGTCATACAGGCGCACAGCAGCGCACCCCCATAACGGACATATGTTACTCCTCCTTACCAGGTAGAGGTACCCGAAAGAGGAGGTCGGTCCAGACCTTCATTAAATAGTACACAAATTTTGAAAAACAATTTTTTCGTTTTTTGTAGTCTCGTTATGTCCAAAAAAACTCATTGGAGTCCCTTTACCAGTCACTCGCAAAATGATATGCGGTGTGTGCGTATGCTTGTTAAGAGCTTGTGTCATGAATCATCAGGTTTACAAAGGTCACAATCTCCAATGTCGTATAAAAATGCCTTACAAGAAATGTGCTTTTTTACTCTTATTTTTGTTAATTTGTATGTTTGAGTATTTGGTATATATATGTGTATTAATTATCTTCTTTTAGTGTTAATTATTAATTTAGTTATATCAAAAATTGATACATCAGTTGGTCATATTAATTTTGACAATCTTGCACATTAATTTTCCTTTGCCATAAGACGTGAGATTTTTATCCGATGTAAATCTCTTCAGTGAAAACATAAAATAGAGTGTCCAAGTAAATCACTACATAATTACTAGAAGTAAACATCTTAGACAATTCAACAATGTTTTATCATTTACGTACATCAACATGTTTTGAAAAAACAAATATAACAAGGGCAAAGTTTATCGACATTTGCTTGAACTGTGCGCAATACAATTATTTTCGGTCGTGGTGATTTGCCTGTAGATTATTTTGAACTGGCAAGAATAAATCAGATTTAATGGTTTTGTCTGAGGAGATACGTGCGTTGAATAATTAAAATGTAAAACAATTGTATTACAAGAAAAGCATTGATGCAAAGCATCAAAGGGCGTCCAAACAGCAGGTGCAGATGAACTAGTAGATATATGATGACAAGATATTCTTAAAAACTTTTCAATAGTTCATTGGGTTTTACCAGAATTGTATATCACTTTTGAATGAACGGACGAAAGACATTGTTCATTATTTATAACTTTGATCGGCATGCTAGAAATTAGAATATTACTTGTTATTTCTTTATGATCGTGATTATTAAAAGCAACGGATATACATGTATACAATCATTTATAACCCATATGTGTAACGCATGATCAACACCATACTTGTGTAATTGTCCCTTATTATGTTATCGCTATTAGCGAGGACCCCCTCTTAATGTATCTGTTCACACTAAGTAACAATATGACACTTGTTATATTACCATGTTGACATGTTTAGCATAATTGTTTATTATACAATAATTGTAATATCTATTTTAATAAAAAAATACAGATTTTATGAATATTGTTTTCTTTTCTTTTTTTGTGTGTGTTTTATGCGCTATTTTAATACTGAGTTTTTACGTTTACTACTATTTTAAGAAATCAATTGTCATAATGATCGACGATTATAAGTCAAAACTTAACTGGAAAAAGTCAGTAAATCATGGTTAATCTTTCAATATATAATATTGCTTATTCTTAAACCATATACATGTACATTTGTATTTTTCTTTATCATTTTTTAAATTATCAATCAATTGAATAATTCATAAAATCTGATTTGTAGCTATGAATAATTCCTCGGAATCTTTACTAAACACGAATAACAAATTAAATAAAATGTTTTAAAGTTGATAGTGTCATATTAATGCCATAAAAATGTACATTTTGTCTCAATTATTGTACATATTTATTGTTTTTATCTCATATAGATAAAATACAACATGCGATTTGTGTTGTTGGTTTTTTTTTTCGAATTGTATGTTTATGTATAATAATAATCAATCAATTCGAGAGTTGATCTGTGTTTATTAATTATTGTAACCAAACTAAGTGACAAACATTCATTTTGAAAAAAAGCTTATTTATCTGTAAAATATTTGTTCTGTTCTGTAACGATATCAAACATCTACTCCAAAAACGGGAGAGACTGGACAATAAACGTGTGGTACTATTCGCCGGTCATTAGAAAATCCCGGGTGAGACCGGGAATTACCGATAGGAGTACATCCTCTATAAATAGATTTTCGGAATATTTAGGTCATCAACTCATCATTCTATTAACAGCTTTCGGAATAACATACCATAATAACCCACTGTGTACTACAAAATGATAAGCAAAAATACCCCGAAGAGCGCGATTTATTGACGGAAAAGGTTATTTCATTTGAAAATGTTTGCATTGCAAAATTTTCCAGTTCGCCATTCATTGTACATATCGCGACTAATTAATAATCAAGCACCCTCATACCGATCGGAATGATCGGCTTTTATTATTGGCAACTATAAAAGGCTCGAGAAGTTGCTGTCGCCCTTTCACAAAATCTCATTTCATTCCAATAGGCGCCGCGCTTCGGCGCGGACGCCAATAATGCTTCTGTCGTCACTTATGGAAAAATACCATTGTTAAGTGCACTGATGGGTGCCTTATCGTAGCTCCTTCACTGGATGCTGTCTTGGTTGCAATCGCTCTCTTGTGGTGATTTTTGTAAATATATTATATTATTATTCCAAACTTCTTTACACGAAATCGAGTAGAGCAGAAGTGAAGCATATATAAGGAATTATAAAGATTATTATTACATGCATTATACATGTATTTATCATTATTAACATCAACGTCTGATATATCAAGCTAAAATCTTTGAAATATGAAAAAATATCTTTAGAATACATTTGACATTAAACTTATGAGATATGTTATTCTAACAAAAACAAATTGAATGCGTTCCAGAATAAAAAAGGAAATTCCAGATGTCCTTTTTCCGGGGGTCTACCTTTAGGCACTTTTTCAGCAACAAATTTGCATGCAGAGAGTGATTCATAGTGAGACTAGAAAGATAGGGGAATAATTCCCCTATCTTTTAAACTTCAGAAGAAACGCATTGCATCTGTCCGTTCTGCCGATAGTATTTCACTATCTTTTTATAGGGGTTTATTTTCTAAGGATAATTTTGTAAATCGTTGTTCGGAGTTATTTGATAAA
>NW_026855877.1:0-9656 GCF_026571515.1 Ruditapes philippinarum
GCTATTTTAAAGCCGAAACATTGATTAAAATTGTTATTATTTACACGTAAAAAACAGTCAAACTCCTTCGCTTTAACCATTACTTTATTGATGCAATGAAACATTGACAGTATTTAATTTAATTGCAACAGCAAATGTTCTCCACTAAAATAGTCTTACGTTTCTCACGTCTGACATTTTTCACGACCCTCCCGTGAGATTCGTAAGATCTTACATTTTTCACGGGTCTGACGAATCTCACGCTACACCGGCATGGATATAAAAACATCGAAATCCTAAAATCCGATTTTAAACTATCTTTCATAGTCGGTAAAATGTTTACCACAAGAGATAAATAAGCAAATTTCAATGTGACTCTTTTATTGCTGATACCTAAAATACATTTTTTTTTAAAGAAACTGATTTTTTTTGTTTGTTTTTTGTTGTTTTTTTTTGGGGGCATTTGTGGAATAACGCCAAAATATGATAGGCAAATGTAACTGTTTTGATTAAATTATGACATTCCTTTCATTTAAAATAAAAAAAAACTGTATGGCTTGGTCGTGCAAATATCTGGCGTCAAAGTAGCTCAACGTCACGCTAAATGGTAGCGTTTGAATATATACCGCCTCTCAAATAAATAGGAAATTTCTTAATTGCTAAATTTATTGAACATTTTCGCATAACATTATTTTTAACTCATTTAATCAATTCAATATAGAACCTAAACTCATTTATTATTTTGTTATGTTTTTTTTCAATGAGCGACCAGATTGATAAGCACAGACTCATTTCATCTGGATGTAAGCGTTTACGTTCATAAGTACATTATGGAAAAAGTGGTCGAAATGTCCAGTCAATTTAATGGCTCTAAGTGTCTTTAGGCTAAGGTCTAAGTCGAGATGTCTTAGGGGTCGAGGTGTCAAGGGGTCGAGATGTCATAGACTCGACAGACTGGAACCCAGGCTAGCTTACCACAATAACTGGAAAGTGTTAACCGAACACTGCAATTAAATTCAAGTCAGTCATGACTGGAGAGATATATTGGAAATTGATAATCAATTTACAAATAATCCGCATTTTGCATACAATAATATAATTTACATATAATAAAATAATATATAATGGATGCTTACTTCATTTGTATGTGTTTATCAATTTGCATTTGCTGATACTGCTTAGCAATCAATTCTCGTTATGACTAGCAGGCATACATACTATATATGTATTATATTTTTTAAATACACGCACATCGCATGTGCAGTAGAAGTTATGTACATAAGAAGTTATGTATATATTACAAGAAGCCAAACTTCGTTAAAAAGCTCTATATGGTTCCCGAAAATAACACCAAGTTGCTTAAAATGAGAACAGTCTTGAGCTTTTAAAAAATAGTTTTGTTTTTTTCTTATAAGCAAAGTCCCTCTCGCAAGTGTTTGGACGTCGGATGTCGATGTGATGTTAAAAATTGTTAAAAGAAATTAAATTGTTAACGGAAAAGTAAAAACATAAAGAACCTAAAATTTTATTTACCAAAACCAAACTTTGTTGCAAGCTGGTTACAAAAAGGAACACACTACAGGAGAATAGAGGCGAGTGAAACGAGAGAATTTGGTAAACTTCTGTCACAAGTGAAAATATGGCCTTTGACTCAATCAATAGAGACTTTATATACTTATAGTGCTGCAAATAGACTCAAATAACTCGCTTATTTAAGGGAGTAACTGGTACCCGATCATAAACAGGGGGTTTCATATACCAAAATGTTTGGATGGGTCCCTAGATTACGAAATAGGATTTTGTTTTTGCCATAAGTGCTGGCGGATTAAGAAATCCAAGATGGCGTCCAAGATGGCCGCCAAAAATATGAAAATAATCATTTGGATACTATAAAAGAAAACCAACATGAAAAAGCTTTTTGAGAAATAAAAATGAAATCATTTCTGAGGCATAATGGGACTTTAAGATTTAACTCTATGGATATTAATTTAATTTAATCCACAAACAGTTGCATCCCTTTATGCATGTCTGCTATAAGTAATCATTGTGCTCAAAGAGCGAAATCTATTTTTAAAATTAATAGTATATTTTTCATATTTCGACAATGACCAACAATTGTTATATAAAAGTAAGCGCAGCAAGTGCATTTCAGAATGATAATATCTGTAACATGCAGCAGTTCGGACTGTAATATTCGTCCTAAGGTTACCTAACAAAGTCCACATAGTTGCTGGGTAGCTCATGGGCGGTTTCAGAGAGACAGATATTCCGATCTGAACAGCAAACAGGTCTTTCTTCCATAGATATAATATATTCTATCATATTTTAAATAGTTAACCTCAATAATTAACTTTTCATGGAAATTAATGTCAATTCATCCTTTACTATTTTATTACAGTTATTAATCATTTCAACATATTAAAATTTTGATTTTATTGCATTTTCGAAACTTATAAATTTGCAACATCAGTAACAAATATTGATAGACAATTTTGTGTATCACATATGAAAAGAAAAGCTTAAATCTTAATATTCGGGTGGGGCGTCCGTGGCCGAGTGGTCGTGGCCTTCAAAATTTTTGTTCCTCACTGCTGTCAATGGTTCAAATCCCGACAGGGACTTTGGGTACTTTCATGTGAGGAAGCTATCCAGCTAGCTTACGCAACGTGGGTGGTTCTACTCAGGTGCCCGTTTGTGCCTGAAATAATGCACGGAAGGGCACCTGAGGTCTTCATCTTACAGTAAAGTTGGACATCGCCATATAACCTGTGACGTAAAACCCAATCAAACAAACAAACTAAATATTGGTTCTAAAATTTACTAACTTTATATGTTAGAAAGATATGTGTAAAAGTTCATGAAGAAGGGAAAAGAAATAAGGAACGTGTAAACAGATTAGCTGTTTAAATTTTAAGCATTTTAAAAACGAAATTATACTTATATTCTCATATTTCACAATTAGTGCATTGTCTATATAGCAATGACTCTGAAATTTAAGATAAATAGATGTAAGTCTTTTAAGTTGTCACAAACGGTTATATTAGGATAATTGCAGTATTTTGAAATTTAAATAAATTAATCAGTCCAATACCCCACTTAAAAATACACACTATCCCAAAAATGTAATTAAATAAAAAAAAATCAATGTTAGATTTTGAATTTAACAAGAGCCACCGCCATAATTTAATACTTTGACCATGATGGTCAAGGTCATTTAAAGGTTAAAGAAAGTTCAACCTTTTAGAAGGTATTGTCCAAAAGGTTGATTTGTCCAAGTATTAAATAATCCATTGATTAATTACCAAGTTACAGCCAATTATTTGATAATCTGTTAATATTCAATAAATTTTCTTCAAGGTCAAGGTCATTCATGAGTTAAAGTAAATTTTAATTTAATATACATAAAGGTCCTGACCTAAAATGTCTGGAAATAAAGGTTATCAATTTATAAATAACAAAGTTATAGCCAGTTACAAAACCAAAAATGAAACAAGAGAATTTCATTAATTTGACATTAACAGTCATGTTCAACTTAAGGTCAAGGCCAAATCTTAATTATTAAATATATATATTGGTAACAAGTTGTGTATAAATGAAATCCGTACATAAATAACAAAATTATGACAATTTAAAAATTTTACTTTCACAGTCAAGATTATTTAAAGTTCAAGTTCAAAGTCAGTTCCACCTTTTATTTCATTTAATTACATTTTTTTGGGATAGTGTGTCTTGTCCAAAGTGTTGTTTTGTCAATGTATGAAGATAATCCATAAATTAATTACCATGATACAGCCAATTGTAGCAAATATCAGTGGAAATTCAATTATTTTACCTTCAAGGTCAATGTCATAAAAAGCCAAGGTCAATTTAAATTTATACATGAAAGTCATATCCTAAAGAATGTTGTGTTATAATATGAAGTGAATCCATTTATCATTACCAAAGTTATAGCCAGTTACAGCCCCCCCCCCCAACACACACAAATAAATAAATAAAAATAAATTTTCTATATATTTGACCTTCAAGGTCAATGTTATTTATGAGTGAAGATCAAGGTCTGTCTGGTTAACTCGAAGGTCTATCCTAAAAATATTATTATGTTCAAGTTTGAAGACAATCCATTAGAAAATAACAAAGTTATCTAATAGCAAAAATCAGAAAAAAAATAAGCAAAATTTAGACATTTGACCTTGGAGGTCAAGGTCATTTATGAATGAAGGTCAAATTTAGTCTTGTCTACTTAAAGATCTTGCCCCAAGGTTGTTGTGGCCAAGTATGAAGACAAAACATAAAGAAGATTAAAAGTAATGATCACAGTCGACATGACTGTAACAATACCTCTATTCTTTTAATTTTTTTTTTATTTTATCTATTTTTTATTATATTTTTTTTAAAAGTCGAGCTTAACATGTTGTTTTCTTTAAAATCAGTCATTATAATTAATTTTTTATTAAAAAGATAGAAAAAAAATAAGAAATTGTATCAAGTATTTTTAAAATCACATTTTTCCGTATATTTTTCGTAATTATTTTTTGTTTTTATCATCAAAAAATATAGTTACCTTAAAATACATATTAAAACTGCATTTAAGGAACACAATTAATACAAGAATGAAAAGAAAGAACTTATTGCTAAGTTTTAACTGCCAAAATTCAAGTAATATAAAGTAAATTATAATTTTCATATTTTTGGCGGCCATCTTGGACGTCATCTTGAATTTCTTAGTCTGCCAGCACTTTCGGGGAAAATGAAATTCAATTTCGTAATCTAGGGACTCAACCGAACATTTTGGTATATGAAACCCTCTGTTTATGATCGGGGACCAGTTAGGTGTTCCTAAGCTTAACAAATTTGCAGCACTATTAGATTTACATGATCAAGGCTGCTTAAAAGTATTTGGAATATTGCTTTTTAAGGTATCCTTAATATAATACAAAAATATACCTCATATCTGTGATAAATAACAAGCTTATGCAAATTAATCAGATAAAACCCGTAATGAAACGATACAGATTGCAGCTAAAGTGCATCACAATGCGTAATTTCCATAGTAATCCGTTTAACTGTGGGGAAATTTTAATCTAACTTCAATCTAAACTAAAGCATGTTCATTGTTGACTTCTCTGGGCGTAACAATTTTAGTCTAAAATTGCAAATTTCTAACTTATATTGTGAGAAAATTATTGCTGTAATTATTGCTGTAAACGTTGCAAAATGTTTGCAATGAAAAGTAGAGAAAGATGTGAATACTTAATACGAGTATTTAAAATATATAGAGGAATCTACTATGCTCAAATTTAATATTTGAAAATATCTATAATAACAGTCCGTTTGTAAATATAAAATAAAAATGTTTTAAATTCAATGTTGTGTTTAATATTGTAGGAAAGGAAGGTGGTTAAAAAAACCTGAGAGAGAAGACAAATTTTACTTGACTTGAAATAGAAAACACAGCTTCCAATATTCTTTTATTCAAATTAGACATATTCGGTCAAAATAGATTTCAATAATTTTCTATGATATCAATATTTTACGCATACTTGTATCCTGTCTGCAAAAATATCTTTTAATTTTGGGAGAGTTGTGAAAATCAAAGAGAGATTCTTGAAAATAATCTACATTTATCTATCAAAGTGTCAATTTTCAGACAGAAGAAATGTTTTTCTGCATTGATAGCATGAAACACGTTCTTTGAAAATAGCCGCTTTTAGAGGCACGGTTTTTGGAGGAGAAAATTTAAAAGAACACTTTGGAGAAAAACAAAAATATTTAAATTTTGGAAATATAACACAATGTACTCAGAATTAAATATCAATTGAATTTTGTCTGATTTGTCTGAAGTCGGATTTAATATTTGAAAATATCTATAATAGCAATAGCGTTGCATAGCTTTTCATTTTTGGGTCACATTGCACAGTTAAGGAAGGTGGTTACAATATGAATATATAGTGTCATTAAAAAACCTGACAAATTTTAATTTTATTTGACTTCTTAGAAAACACAGCTTCAATTACATTCGGACATATTCGGTAAGAATAGATTTCAATATATTTTTATGATAGATAAAAACGCAAGGTTCAAAGGTCTTCCTTTAATTCTGGGAGAGATGTGAAAATCAGAGAGAATCTATTTATCAGTGTCTGAAAAGACAGCAGAAAAAAGTTTTTCTGTATTGAAAGCATGAAACACGCTCCTTGTTTTTAAATAAGAAGATTTAAGGGACACTGGAGAAAAAAACAAAAATTTGAAAAGTTTTGACTAATTTTATCTATTGAATTTTTGTCTGATTCTAAGCGGATGGAGCGCATAACTTTTCATTTTTTTGGGTCACCTTTGCACAGTTTAAAAGATTATCCAGGAAAACAATTTATAAGCAAGTTTTTAGTTCAATTAAGGAAAAATATTTTTAGTCCTATCATGAAGAAAAACCCATTAAGATTACACAAGACAGTCTGAAGGACAGCTAAATTCCCTTCCGCAGTGAACATGTACTGCTAAATCGCCTTCCGCAGTGAACATGTACTTCTTGACCTTTTACCGCCCGAGCATAGTCTCATGATGGTGATTATTTTTGACATGTTATTAAAAATCTTCATTACCTTGATCTTGGGTGTAGCTCTCTGATCAGATTGTGTCATGGTGCTGATAATTGTGCCATGTAATTTAAAAACCTTTGAATTGTCAGTAAGTTATAGAGCGGGCATGAAAAAAAGGTGTTTTTTTTACATTGGATTCAGGGTTGTGACTTGATTATTGCGCTCTGCCAATGGTGTCATAATAATGGTAATTTCTGCCAAGTTATCCTAAAAAATGTTATGGACAAACAGGAAAAGTAAACTTTATAACATTTGACTGTAAGTGTGACCTTGACCTTGGGTGTAAGCAATTCAATTATTTCCGCTACGCGGGAGGGGAGTAATAAAACTACGATATATAAACAAGCCTTACTACATAACATGTAAACAAATATTTTTATGCATATTTTCCTATGTAGATTTTTAAATTTGTCCACTCATAAAACACCACTGATTTAAAGTTGTTGACGTTATATCGACGTTTCAATTTTATGCACGGTTTTCCGCTTTTGTTTATAATGAAGCACGCTTTGCTATATTTTTTTGTTTGTTTGTGAAAAGCCATGCTAGCATTCCCATTTTGTTTACGCTTTCATTCTATTATTTATTTGGGACCGATTGTTCTTTTTCCTTTATTTTTTCTTGTTAATTCCCACAATTTCAAAGTGCTTGTTTTATTCGTGATAATCATTGACGGTAAGCTTGTTTAATAATTTCTTTTTGTTTCTCTGAATGCTCACTTTTAGATATTCCCGTGTCACCTCGTGCGCTCTTAACATGTGATCACGTATATTTTGCACGTGCTCAACTTCTGATTTTGGTTCATTATGTAACGCATATCCGTAAACTAAATCCACAGGAATTCTCACCAAGGCAGATAAGGTTTGGCGTGAGCTTTGTCGACTTATTTAGAGCTGACCTATAAGCACCAGCGAGGCACCCAAGGTACTTGTCCCACTCATCTTGCTCAACTAGGTATGCTTTAACCATCTTTATCAGGCTCCGGTTAAATCGTTCACACTGTCCATTAGCCTTCGGATTCCGTGGCGTGGTTCGCGTTTTCCGCATCTCAAACAGGCGACAAAGTTCCTTAAAGATTCTGCTTTCGAATGTCGCACCTCAGTCAGAGTGTATTGAAAGCGGACATGCCCACCTAGCAATTAACTCATTTGCAATCTTTAATGCACAAACATCAGCCTGCTGAGAAGGAATTGGAAACACCTCGGCATATTTCGTGACATGGTCAGTATCGGTTGCCACTTTCGGTTAGCGGCAAAGGACCCATATAGATGGCAAGCACGTCCCAGGGAGCACCACTTTGGCGTCTTCTTTGGATCTGCATTGGCGGCACACATATCACAGCCCGTGACAAAGAGCTTTCAGTTGATACCAGTAATAGCCTTGTAAGATTCTATGTTTGGTCTGCACTTGTTTTTTCATCAAACTAGGAACTATTAACTGTATATATACGTTTGTTCCATTTTTTTTGCACAAAACCCCATCATACAGGATTAATGAGTACCAGATCATCACATTATGTCTGGCTGCGGGGCTTTCGGACTCCATTTGTGATTTGCCTGGTTTCGTATTTGCCTTCATTGCCTTATATACTGTTGCAATATCTGGGTCAATTTCCTGTTGCTTTGCGACCTCTTGTGCGCTGGTTGTTTTTGTCCACGGCACATGCCTTTCAACCTTGTCAACCGTAGCTCTGATCTGTGCCACAGAAGTATCCGTTTTTTGAGATACCTGTGGCTCACTTGTCACCTCTGGCCATGACAACTCCATTAGATCTGCCCGTTTGCGGCATTGACAGCAAGGCCCGCACTTAAACGGTTCACTGGTATCGATTTCCCCTTGGATCTACGCATCTGGATAGTGCATCGTCTGTACTGGATCGACTGGTATACTGGTACGCGGCGAGTATCTCTATCCACCTTGCGATTTTCCCACTCGGCTTTTTCAAGCTAAATAACCATACTAGGGCTTGGTGATCACTTCTCACCTAGCAAATATTGCCTGATATACTGAACGTAATATACAAGCAACTCCTTTTCCGTTACACAATAATTACGCTCGGCCTTGATCATTGACCTGCTGGCAAAGGCGATGACTCTCTCACGACCAGCCTGCAGCTGTGACAACCCTCCTCCCAGCCCAACCATCGATGCATCAACATCTAGGAAAAAGTCTCCTTCATTTAAAGGATAGCCCATGATGTCAGCGCCTGTGAGCTTTGCCTTTAAAGTTTCAAAGGCCATTTAAGCACTCCGAGGACCAATTGAACACTGCATTAACTTGGTTTACTCTTTCAGAGGCTTGGCAACTTTCGCAAAGTATTTAAAAAACCGCCTGTAATAAGAGGCGGTCGCGACAAACTGCTTTACTTGTTTGATGGCCTAGACCAGTCAGCATTTGTCAGGTCAGGTCTCACACCATCTTTAGACGCTATATGACTAAGGAAGGTTACTTCGGTCTGAAGCAGATGGCATTTCTCCGGACGAAGCTTCAATCCCGCACTATTTATTCTTGAAAGAACCGTATCAACACGACACATGTGTTCATCAAAGCTGGCACTGTAGACAATAATGTCATCAACATAAACAAGACAAGTTTGCCATTGAAGATCTTTCAGTACCAATTCCATCGTCCTTTGGAAAGTACTGCTGCTGTTGCTTAGGCCAAACGGCATCCTGGTCATTTCAAACAGTCCATACTTGCATGTGAAGGCGTCTTGGGAATATCTTCTTTCTCGAGGGGGATCGAGTAACCCGAGGTCAAGTCAGGCTCATAACTGCCACTGCATCCAGGCAGTCCTGGACTCTTAGACATCGGATGGCAACTTGCTTGACAAGTTCATTAACCTTCTATAATCCACACACGGACGAATACTAGGCTTCTTACGCACAAATTCAATTGGGCTCGCCCAAGGAGGATGACGCCTTTCTTTAAGTCCTCAACTGCGGCCTTTTCTTCAGCAGCAGACGTCTTGGTCTCTGCTTAATTGGCGGTGCATCGCCTGTATCAATAGAATGTTCGACCAATGATGTAACTCCGAAGTGGGGCTAGTCCTTAGAAAATGTATCACTATGCTTGCACAGG
>NW_026855878.1:0-55843 GCF_026571515.1 Ruditapes philippinarum
AGAAATTAACTAGAAAGTTGAAGATCTCTCCTATACATTTTATTTTATAACTATCCTTTACATTTTATTTTATAATGGCAAAGATCTATTATTTACATTTTATTTTAGAACTGTCCTTAATATCCTTTTTAAGAATGCTGAGAACTATCTTTTACATTTTATTTTACAATGGCCAATGAGATTCCCAGATTTCAGTTTGTTATTGTAAACAAAGCAATTAATGAACATTCTTCTTATATTCAGTTCTTCCTTGTATTTTGTCAGGAAGTCAACATGATTTTAGACGGCCTTCGGCCGGAAAATGTATTAAGAAATAAGTGGGCGAGAAATCTGAACATTTTGCCTGTAAACTTGCTAACTTTTTTTATCATCTTAAGAACTTATGAAATATCAATTTTACAAAATGCATAGATGACAATGACCCTATTAATAAGAGGATTTCAAAAAACAATGTTATATGATAATACTCATTTAAACAGTTGATTCAGCGTGTAAAGTATTCGAAAAAATAATGGTATTGTCTGATTTTCGAAAAGCTAGTGTGAATTTCTGTCCGAAAATACATATGATTGTACTTAATTCCGAAAACAACAGAAACAGTGTCATGATTTATTTGTCTTTTAGACGAATTACATTGTTCTATATAACTTCTCTGTGAGTATCGCTGTTAGATAAGACAGTGTTTGGTGAATAATACTTTTAGATACAAATTTAACATTAATTTTTACTGTTGAAGCAAATATCACTATTGGATTATTAATATTATTGGTATTATAAAATATCACCGTTAGATACAGATTTTATTTATGATTCTCACTCTGAGGAACATATAGATAGTTAAATGGGCCTCCATTGAGATTGAGTGTTCACATTCAGTGTCTGACATTGCATTTTCCAGAAAAGTGTACTATTTTATGTTTGATTGGACCAATAACATGTGAATTTATAATGGTATAAAATATCGGAATAAAGAGACTATTTTCTTAGGCTATGAATTCTTTTCTTTCCCAAACACGAGCAAAGAAAAATAAACTGGTGTGTTCATGATTTATACATGTTTATCTAATATACATGATAACATCTTAAAAATCAAGTAACGCCAATTTGAATAATAAGAATTGTTAGATCCATAATTTTACTGTTTTTGTATTTGATGCTTTTGGTGTGTTGTTTAAATATCATCGTAATTATCATCATAATCATTATTTGGAACAGTGTGTGTAAAATTTGAATTTTGTTATCAATATTTTTAACTTCAAAAAAAGAATTATACTTAAAACGGAAAATAATTCAAAACCATTTATTTCTAATCAATTCATTATCCCCACTCGGTGTTCCCAGTTTAAGAATTTATGTGAAAAATAAACAAAAAACAAAGGAAAAAGTTGCAATGTTTTAATCTCAAATTTGGCTATCAATCGCACCAAAAAATAACTTATCCTGAGAATGTTTCAGATTCAGAAAGTGCAGGTTTCTTGAAAACGAGGTCGGTAACCACAATTTGATTTGCTTAAACTGTTTCTGTTATCATATTCTAAAATTACGCAAAGTTTAAATAAAGTCAATTATGTGATTTTTTTGCATTCTGCTTTATGTGTTTTCAACCAACCTTGAATATATATCACTGCCAGATAAAAATGTTATAAATGATAGATTCAGATCTTGACTATGCATCACTGAAAATCGCAATGTTTCGGCCCTATTCGCCATAATTGATCAACAGAATAGAAAGTATACACAGAAAAGGTTTACTTTACGCAATAAAATATATAGAGGATATTTGTTAAGTTCAGTGTAAGATCGGAATATATTTCACCGAGTGAGCACCAAAAGGTATATTTCACGAGGTGAAATATATTTCGATCTTACACTAAACTAAAGAAATTTTCTTTTTATTACATGCAATCAAACGTTAAAAAGGACATTTTTACCTAGTAATAAATGAATAGCGCGCCAAATAATTATACAACGTGACGTCATTTACGACGTCAGGTTATTAAGTTGGTTCCCAGTTGTGTGTACGCTGGTATTTCACTGAAACAACGTAAGGGGCTTAAATTCAAAACAGTGAAATTATCAAATTGATAATTTCACTGTTTCAAACAGTGAAATTATCAGTTTTAATTCACTGATATATTTCTATAAACCATCGAAAAGCATGTAATAAAAGCGTGTAAACATTCGACAAGTTAAAGTAAGTTGTACAAGTATTTGCCAGTTACATTTTTTGTATCATGTTTTTTACAGCAAACAAAAAAAACAAAGAAAAAAAAACAACAACACGCATGACTGTCATAGCTGGTTTTCAAATGTGATCATAATCGTGTTTCACTTGTATTACAATGTGTGAAGCTTCAGAATAAATGCAATTTAACCTGCAAAAGTGTAACACGACTGATATGTGTTTATACGAAAAAGAAACCTGGTTGTGTGTAGAAAAAGCCAATGTTTTTATTAAACAAGCGAGGTATTTTCAACTTCATTAAATGAAGGTCCTCATAAATTAAGTGTAGATTTATTCTTTTGCATTCAGACAACCGATACTATCTGTAATCTATTTATTTCTTCTCAGAACACAAAATCATCATACAATGGGAAATCAACTGATCATACTAATTTGCAAAGACTTCTACTGAGCTGTTCTTCATCACTCTAATACAACAGCTATGACTATTTGTTTGACTTTTTTGCAGACACACACATAAACTACCAGAAGCTTGATAATTTATAATGGTATCAGAATGACAGAAAGGAAATAATGAGACATAAATTATTACCCGGAATTTATAGTCTGTTAATTATGTACTCATTTTCCCAAACATGAAATTATGCCATTACTATTAAAGGAACTCCACTGAGGTCCAAAAGCCTAAAAACAAGAATTGCTTACATAGATCAGCCGGGCACTTTAAACAGAAAAAGATATCCAAATGATAAAAAAAGAACGATACTAAGAAATAAATTGAAAATCTTAGTTTTTGTCTATTCTGCAACGCTTTTCCATTTTGGGCCAATTTTAACAATTTGAATAATTATGCTGGTAAAACGAACGAATGATCTCAAATTTGGCACACAAGTTATTGATCTTGAGCTCCATCAAAGTATCATAAATTCAACATTAATCTTCCAGTCCCGCAGAGTAAGAAATCGTCAGTGGAGTCCTTTTAACATATAAAATGTTAGCTTGCTATTAGCCTATGCACATGAATTGAAAATGTTTTATATATGATCACATTTTAAGCTTAGTCTTATTTTAATTCTCTTGATCCAATAGTGCCATTTAAAAAAAAAACGTGGATAGAATGAGCAAGATCTATAAAACTCTGCATTCTTACGACAAGAAACGTGTTTTTAATATCTGCATCAGATTCAAATCTGGTTACCAATTGACTTATGTGGTTTTAGACTTCAAAATCAATACTTAAACCAAACGCTTAATTAAACCTTATATTATCTCTTGTTATACAAATATGTTCGGATCAGTTTTACAAATTTTTTCTCAAAATCAAATAAAATGCATTAACAATGAAATCTGAAACTTGAAATATTTGTTTATGAATTTTAACTACCAGAAGAATGGTATTATAACAAACCTCACTTCTGATTACATTTCAGCCGTGTGGTTAGAGGTCATTCTGTTGGTAACCGATCAATATGAACTAGCCTCTAGCTGTTTTAAGCAGTTTATTTTCCGTTTAAACGTGATTCAATAAAGATAGGCATGGCATGACAAACAGCAAGACATCAGCGCATCTATGCTTTTATCAAATGTGACAATATGCAGTCTATATTTATATTGGGATAATAACTTCACTAGATGATTTTAAAGATTTATATATCTTTAAGTAAAAAACTATTAGCGTAAGACCGGACATTGTTCATATGACAAAAATGGTCAGTAACTTTTTTTTCGAAACTATATAAATGTCATAATGTTAAAATGTGTTAAGTTTATAGTATTTGTTATAAAATTTTGTTTACAGATTATATGGCTTAGCGGCTCGTGAAATATTGCAAACAACCGTTTATATACGGTCATATAACCTGTCTGGAATATTTACAACGCATTTATAATGCATCAGACTTCCTTTTTTTGAGAAAATAAATGAGATGTCTTCATGAAATTGATATTAGTCGTGTATATAAACGTCACGATTATCCAATAAAAATCGACGTTACAAAATGATATAATAATAGTAAGGGGATGTATTTACCAATGTTATTTCCGCAGCTTGAACGTGAAAACTTTCAAATTTACTTTTACACAATGTACATTGAAACTTACTAAATGGTAATCAATATACATATTATACAAAAACACCTTTAGACAAAAATGCATACACATTTGTTATTAAATATCAGCTAACCTTTGGTTTGAAAAACTGTTGATATACAGCCAGTAGAAAGTTTTGTAAATTCTTTATTCACACCGTAAATTCCGTCAAATTGCTTTTTCCTTCTTTCTTTCTTACTCTTTTTGAACATACTTCCAGAATGATTACCGACGGAATTTAACAAGAAACACACACACACACACACACACACACACACACACACACACACACTTTTATACAGATATATTTATCGGAATCTATTCATCACTGTAAATTTAAAGATAAAATCCTGAAGATGCTAATTGAAGAAAAATGTTTGAGAAATACCGTGGCGTGACAGAAGCTATTCCATTTGTTTAAGTTATGTAGTGTAGGTTATTATTTAAGGCTATTTTGTTTGGCTAGGAATCGTAAACCTATTAGTATTGTTATAAACACAATGAACAGTTTTCTCCAGAATGCCTGTCTGCAATTTGTTTACTGCTATTTGTATGTTATCTCAAGCAAATTTGATCGTTTGATCGCGTTAGTTTCCAGGGAATTGGAAATAGTTAAATCAATTTCTAACGACATCTAATCACATCTAACGACACAATGTTGAACATCGTCTTGCTATCTGTAAATGTTCTCACATGTTTGACATGGTGGTCACCGAGTGAGTAAATATTTTATCCAAATGAGTCGTTAATAACTGGCTGAAGAATGTATTCAAATGAATTAGAAAATTTCTATAGAATATTTCACTTTTAAGAATGTCTACTACGTAAGCGGGGAATTTCTTGGACATAATTATGAAGACAATTGGAACAGTGTCATGATTTTTTGACTTTCAGATACATATTTTAAAGTGACATTTTGATCATTTCTACCTGTCAAACTGTGATAAATTAGTTGCATATTTAAACAAACGGCTATTTTAATGGCGACTGAGCGACCATTGTTAATAACAAGTAAAGGATAACATATAAAAACTGCACAACATATTAAAAGACTGTCCCACTCATTTTATAAACTGAACATTAGCGACAATTCCCGAAGGATATTTATAAATATTTATGTAGGTCATGGGGGTAATTGATTACTAAGGTGACGTTTATTATAAAAATGAAAATAACTATGACAAATTTATAGTCATTTTAATATTACATGAACACTATTTTACTTTGGATGGGCATATTGTCCCTTTAAGCAAATATCACTCTAAGTACACTCCTATTTCAAGTGAGGTTTCACTGTAAGATATAGATTTCTAATGAGTATCACTGTTATAAAATACAATATATAATATATTTTCCGTTAATATAACAGTTACTTTAAAATACATAATTTAAAAAAAAAATTACTGTTTAATGCAGCACGCCTCCAGATTCATGGTAATTTTCATGAAAGTTTCGGATATGCATTAAAAGTAAAATATTGTAAGGTGAACAAATAAAGCAAATTACATAATGAAATCGGCACTTACAATCCAAGAAAATTACCAAAAAGTGGCCATGATATGCAAAAGCAGCCCTTTCTGCGTTAGTAACGCAGTAGAAATATGGTGATAGAATACTGCAAAATCAGTCTTAAACCGCAGAAAACATGTAAAACATAATTTGATCTCGAATATTTTTACATTTCTTAAAGGGAGACACAGGCAAAATTTTCATCTCTTCGTTTTAAATTTTTCATTCATTACTTGTTAATGTCCTCAAAAAGAATACACTAGGCAGTCACATGAACAAAAAACATTTCTCCGAATAAAGAATAAAATGGTGTTTTTCTAACTTGACCCACGTGGGTCAGGTTAGAGCGTTCAGATTTCACAATAGTTGTCAAAGTAAACTCTGGAAATGTTAAAGAACATGTCAAATGAATGGCTTGGACTTGTTTCAATCATACAATATCCAAAACATATGTTATTGTAACTTCCATGGTTTGTTCAAGTCACATGACTTGTTTTAAAACTACTCGGTGATTATGTTGGCGTCTACATTTCGTTCAACATATAGAGATACATTTACACTTCAAACCCAAAATATATAGAATTTATACAGAACATTCATTCTTGGACTTTAAAAATGTCACTTTATCGTGATTTGAGTACATAAGATCATTTTAATATTTTTGTCATTAATTTGCCTGAATATCCCTTTAAAATTTTTCTCAACATAAATTTTCTTGAAATATTTTTGCTCAACTGGAGGCGTGCAGCTTTAAACTTATATCACTTTTAGGAACAAAAGTTGCGTTTACCCAGTTTAACACCATTAAATAAGCATCACTTCCCGATACGACGATGTCAGTAAGTGCATATCAATGTTATATACAAACTAATACTGTGCATAGTGCATAACTCAATCAATTCAACTCAACTTTTCGATCATTTTTGGCAAAGCCTGGAAAACAGAAGTAGGGATACACCGACCAATATCGTATTTTGACTAAACTCACGGTGCAAAAATTTAGGCTATAGATGATCAACAAGTTATAGTAATTGTAACAGTGACAACTAGTATTGCCAATTATAAATCAATTCTGGATTATTTAAAATTGAGTGTTAAATGATATGCACGAAAAAGATCTTGTGCTGTATACAATTAACGCACATGGTAAATTGAAACAGGCGGGGTAATTTCAACATCATTTATTGAAGTTCTAAACATATTTAAGAGTGTAGTAGATTTATTACTTTCCTTTCAGACAACAGAAATACATCATTTATTTGTTTTATTTGGTTTACATTTTGCTTGAGAATAAAGAAAGAATCATCATTAAAATGAGATCAACAGAAGGTACCACTTTAAAAATACTTCCAACGGCTTGTTCTCCATCACTCTAATACAGCATTTATGACCATTTGTTTGACTTATTTGCGGACATACAAATAAACTACTCAAAACATGACATTTCGTAATGCTATATGAATGGCAGAAAAGAAACTTATGGAATATAAATTAATTTATTAATATTATTTTGTTATGTACTCACTTTCATGAAAATACAGTTTGAAATATTACTATTGAAAAAGGTTAGAATGGTATTAGCCTATGCACTTGATCTGTATATGTTTATCTAATATACACGATAACATCTTAATATTATAATGATCTTACACCAGGTGCCGGTATAGACCAGAATATCTAGTCCGCTAAACTGTTATCCAAGAGCTATATATTCATGTTCGTCACGAGAGCCTGTGTATGATTCTTTTTCTTGCATATTACAATTTCATGATAGAAACTACTGAAACTATTTTTTTTCATTCAGCACCTTTTTCTTATTGTAGAGTATCAATTTACAACTTTATTCAAAATGGCAAAATAGCGTCATCTTGAAAACGCAATTCATTCATAAAAGGCACGTGGGAATGACGTCATTTAAAACGCGTGACTTGTCGTACATGAGGGGTGTACGACAGGTTGAAAAAAATACTCATAACGTTTAATTTGACGTTATATTGCTTATAATTATATTATACAAATATGACTGCTTACATCAGTTTTACCAATTTTCCTTTGAAAATCCAATTTAATGCATTTTAGCAATGAAAGCTGAAAATAAAATATTCGTTTATCAATTTAAAATACCAGGAAAATGGCATAATAGCAAGCCTTACTTATTAGAATTACACCGATATGGTTAGAGGCAATTCAGCTAGTATGAAATCATTATGAACAAGCCAATCGTATAGTTTCTATACGAACGGGTCTCAATCTCTCAATCAGATCGGCATGACATGACATAATGTAAGACATCAGCGCATCGAGGCTTTGATCAAATGTGACATCATGTTGACCATATCTATTTTGAGATAATTGTTGTACTGCCATCAAAAACGTTTCTTATTTCAAACTCTTTCTTTCTTATTTATACAAGTTTCAAAATCTTACTAAATGTTATTTAATTATGTTTTTCTTTGCATTTGTCATGTTATCGTATTATTTGACAATCAATAATTCATTACTGGATAAATAGGAAGTGAAACAGATGATGCTGCTGATTCAATGCAGCGACATATGTCTTTGGGGACATATTGCCTGTAAGTCTTTTACGCCTACTTGTGTCTCGGGGATATCTTGTCAGAAATTCTTGCACTTTACAATAAATAGATATAAACTGAGAAAATCACCAATATGTTTTAAGACAAATACAAACATAGTGTGTATACATGTATATGTTTTGAGGTTAGCAGTTTACAAACGACTAGTCATTGTTAATATTATAGAAATTGTCTTATTACAGAAAATGAAATATAAATATTCAAAACAATAGACATCAATAGTTTTCATTATGTTAAAATGTTTTAAGTTAATAACTTATGCTATAATAGTAGGGTGATAAGACTGGACACTACATTGTTTAGAACAATTCTGGTTCTATTGGACTAGTACATAACTGCAAAACCTACAGGCTCGGCTAGCGGCTTCATACATACTTGTAGTTATATATCACCAAACCTTTGGTTTGAAAAAAAAGTTGATATGCAGCCAGTAGAAAGTTTTGTAAATTCTTTTTTCACTCTGTAAATTCCGTCAAATTGCTGTTTCCTACTTTGCGTCTTATTCTTTTTGAGCATATTTCCAAAATGAATATCGAAGTAATTTAACAAGAAGCACACATACTTTAAAGCAGTTTTGTTTACAGGAACGAATTCATCACTGTAAATTTAGAGATAAAATACTTAAGATACAAACTGAAGAAATTGTTTAAGAAATACCATGGCGTGACAGGAACTATTTCATTTGCTTTAGTTGTATAGCATTGGTTATAATTTGAGCTAGGAATCGAAAACCTATTAGCATTGTTATAAAAACTATGAACCATTCTCCCTATAATGTCTGTCTACATTTCGTTTACCACTATTTGTATGTTCTTTCGAATAAATTTGATCGAGTAGGCTTCCTGTGGATTGGAAATAGCTAAATCAACTATCAACGACATTTGATAACATGTAACGACACAATGTTGAACATCGTCGAAGTCGCACATATTTGGCATCGTGTTGGTCACAAAGTTAGTATTCTTATATCCAAACTGTCATTAACATGTATTTTGTATACTGGTTAAGGTCAAAGCCATTTGACGTGGAATAAGAGAATGTGAATTAAAAATAATCACATGAATGTACTTCTAAAACAGATTATAGTAACTATTATCGTTATTTTTATTATTATCATAACATTTCATTATCATTGAATAACACAATCATTATCTTATATATTTGAACAAAGCTTACGCTAGAACTTTCTTGACAATTTGTATTGGAAATATGGTACAAACTGCACAAGTTAAAGCAAAATCTAAGCCTTTTTAGATGCACGTATATATTCAGAAATGTTAAAAAATACACCATATTTAAAAATATACCTCTCCTAATCACAATCTTTTTAATTCAAAACAAACATAAAAAACATATAATCATGTCTTTAGATTATTTCACTTTTAACAATAAGTCTCTTAAAAAAGTACACGGCTAAAGTAAAACTGGTTAACTTGCATATCTTAATTCTAAGTGTTCCATACAATAAGAATTGTCATGTCAGAAATGCTTGCATAACAATGACATACTTTTTTCTGGTTAAAAAAGCAACAACAATATTTTGTAAACATTAAATGATAAGCATATTCATATTGATGTCTCTTCAAAGTTGACAACTTCTTTTTTACAGTAATGATTAAGGTGTTCCTCTTACTTGTTATTATATAAACCATATATAAAAATGGAAGTATTATTAAAAGAATCACATATGACATATTGCAAATAGAACAAAAAGGATAATGGATATATAACATCAACAAGCGTTTTATCTTTAAATTAATTGTTTTGGACACCATTTATAACTCATTTAGTTGTTTGGTTAAATAAACTCAGTAAGTGTTTATGTAAAATAAACTGTTCAATAGAAAAATGTAATGAGATCTAAACGCAGTGCAAATTGATTTGTGTGAGGATATATATTGAAACAGGACTTGAATATTTTAGCAATTTCACTAGAAAGTTAAAGATCTATCCTATACATTTTATTTTATAACTATCCTTTACATTTTATTTTATAATGGCAAGAACAATCCTTTACATTTTATTTTAGAACTGTCCTTAAAACTCTATTTTAGAATGGCAAAAACTATTCTTAATATTTTACTTTAGAATGGCCAATGAGATTCCCAGATTTCAGTTTGAAGTTGTTAAAATAGCAATGAATTAAAATTCTTCTTATATTCAGTTCTTCCTTGTATTTTTTCAGGAAGTCAACATAATCTTAGACGGCCTTCGGCCGGGAAATGTATTCAGAAATGAGTGGGCTAGAAATCTGAACATTTTGTTTGTAAACTAGCTATCATTTTATTATCTTTATAACTTATGAAATATCAATTTTAAAGATGCGTAGATGGCAAGGAAAACATTTAGAAGAGGATTTGAAAAGAAAACAATGTTAAATGATAACATTCATTTAAACAGTTGATTCAGGTTGTCAAGTATTTATAAAATTAATGGAATTGTCTGATTTTCGTAAAACTAGTTTGAAATTCTGACCGAAAAATATATATGTACTTAATTCCGAAAACAACAGTAACAATGTCATGATTTATTTGTATTTTAGATTCTTATTTTAAGTGAATATCAATATTAGATAATACATATACTTATTTCAGACGAGTTACATTGTTATCTATAACATTCTTTGTGAGTATCGCTGTTAGATAAGTCAGTGTTTGGTGAATATTACTGTTATTTACAAATTTTACATTAATAGAACTGTTTATAGAAGAAAATATCACTTTTAGATATAGATCTTATAAAATATCACCGTTAGATACATATTTTATTTATGATTCTCACTCTGATGTACATGTATATTGCAAAAAAGGCCTCCATTGAGATTTAGTGTTCATATTCAGTGACTTAAATTGTATTTTCCAGAAATGTGTACTATTTTTATTTTTGCTTGGACCAATAACATTTGGATAAGTTATGGTATACAAATATAAGAATAAAAAGACATTAATTATTTTATCAATTTTCTTAAGCTATGTACTTTCTCTTTCACTCATATGAAGTTATAATAAACGTAAACTAGTGTAACATAGGCTATTTTCATGATTTATTTAAATATATATAATATGTATAATAACATCTGTAAAAGTTAAGTTACGCTATTTTCAATAGGTCCATAAATTGACATTTTTGTACGACACTGAATGTTCTTGTTATTTGAACCATTTTGTATAAAATTTGAATCTTGGTGTCAATTTCTTTTTTTTAACTTAAAAAGGAATTATACTAAAATGTTATAAAAAAAACAATCCATTTTCCCACTCCGTTTTTCCAGTATTAAAAATTTATGTGCATATTAAACAAAAAAATGGAAATCGTTGCAAAAAAATCAAGTGCAGATTACTCGAAAACGAGATCGGTAACCCCAAATTTGTTTTTGCTTAATCTGTTCTGTTATCATAATACATGTAGTTATTCTAAAATTACACAAAGTTTAAATAAAGTCAATTATGTGATTTTTTTTGTATTCTGCTTTTTGTGTTTTTAACCTTGAATATATATCACTGCCAGATAAAAATATTCTAAACATGCTAGACAAAATAGAAAGTATACACCGGAAAGATTTACTCTACAAACATTAAGCGTGTAAACAATAAACAAGTTAAAGTAAGTTGTACACTATCTAGAAGTATTTGCCAATAATCATGTTTTTATAGCAAAAACGCACGAATGTCATAGCCGGTTTTCAAATGTGATAATAATCGTGTTTCAGTTGTATGCTTATGTGTGAAGCTTCAGACTAAATGCAACTTAATCTGCACTATTGCGTAAGTGTAACATGCATGATATGTGTTTGCACGAAAAATAAAACTTTTGGTGCTTACAAAAAAACAGACTTTGTAACAAGCAAAGGTATTTTCAACTTCATTAAATGAAGTCCCTCATACATTTAGTGTAGATTTATTCTTATGCTTTCAGACAACAGATTATATCTGGAATTATTTTATTTTTGTTTTCTTTCTCTTTTTTTTCAGAACACAACATCATCATACAATGGGAAATCAACCAATTTGTAAAGACTACTAAGCTGGTCTAAATCAATCTAATACAACAGCTATTACCGTTTGTTTGACTTATTTACAGACACACACATAAACTGCCAGAAGCTTGATAATTTATAATGGTATCAGACTGACAGAAAGGAAATAATGAGACAGAAATTATTATACCCGGAATTAATATTTTTAATTAATATGTACTCTCTTTCCCAACATGAAGTTAAGATAATATTACTAACATGTAAAATGTCAACGTGCTATTAGCCAATGCGCATGATTTGGATATGTTTTATCTAATATACATAATAACATGTCATTTTAAGCTTAATTTAACTTTAATTCTCTCTGTATCAAACAGTGCCATTTAAGAAATCATAAGTTACAAAACTGATAGATAGATTGTGCAAGATTTATAAATTAGAGAGAAATAGAATCCCCAAAGAAAGTTTACAACGGCAAAATGAAGAATGCTACAGGCTCGATTTGATTGAGCTAGTCCATGGATAGTACTGGAAAGTGCAAGCACTTTCAACGCACCCGAGCACCCGCTTAAGAACTATTAAACATTTAATCTTGCAACTGTAAAATTTTGAATTTAGAAACATCCGCAAATGTGTACATACGGCGGTGATCATGATACCGTTAGTGCTATTCCATGAAATACAGCGTATTGTCCCCAAATAAAGAACAGATTGTGTCCTAAACGAAAAAAGCAATGGTCGGAAATAAACATCTTGAAAGCAGATCAGAGGTTAAATAAAAATCTGTGTTTTCTGATGGCAAGAAACGTTTTTGAATAATTGCATCAGATTCGAGTCTTGTTACTAACTGACTTTTGGAGTTTTAGACTTCAAAATCAATACTTAAACTAAACGTTTAATTAAAATTTTATTATTATCTCTTGTTAAACAAATATGTTCCGGATCAGTTTTACCAATTTTCTTCTCAAAATCAAATAAAATGCATTTACAATGAAATATGAAACTTGAAATATTTGTTAATGAATTGAAACTACCAGAAGAATGGCATGATAACAAGCCTCATTTCTGATTACATTTCAGCCGTGTGGTTAGAGGTCATTCAGTTGGTAACCGATCAATAATGAACTAGCCTCTAGCTGTTGCAAGCAGTTTATTTTCCGTTTAAACGTGATTCAATAAAGAAAGGCATGGCATGACAAACAGCAAGACATCAGCGCATCTATGCTTTTATCAAATGTGACAATATGAAGTATATATTTATATTGGGATAATTGTTCCTGTCATCAGGAAAGTTTTTATTTTTGTCTCTTCTGTATTGTCTTAATAGAACAACAATATATTTTGTTCGTTGTTATTTATAATAGTTTTAATTTTACTTTTACTCATGTTATTTTTTTATTTGACAATTAATAGACCAATATTGGATACATGGAATGTGAAACGGATGATGTGGCTGATTAAATGCAGCGACATTTGTCTTCGGGGACATATTGTCTGTAAATTTTTTGCACCGACTTGTGTCTTGGAAAGATATTTATCAGTAATTCTTACACTTCAAATCAAAAATATAATCGAGAAACTTTACAAGATGATTTTAAAGATAGATATATCAAACGTTTATATCTTAAGTTAAAAAACAGTTTACATACAACTGGACATTGTTAATATGACAGAAAATGGTCAGTAACATTTCTTTTTCGAAATTATATAAATGTCATAATGTTAAAATGTGTTAAATTTATAGTATTTCTTATATTTTTGGCAGGTTATATGGCTTAGCGGCTCGTGTTATATTGCAAACAACCGTTTATATTCGGTCATATAACATGTCAGGAATATTTACAACGCATTTATAATACAGCAAATGTCCTTTTTGAGAAAATGAATGAGATTTCTTCATAAAATTGACAGTAGTCGTGTATATAATCGTCACGATTATCCAATGAAAATCGACGTTACAAACGTGCACTATTATAAATGATATTATAATAGTAAGGTGATATATTTACCAATGATATTTCCGCAGTTAGAATATGAAAACTTTCAAATTTACTTTTACATTGAAACTTACTAAATCGTTAACTAATATACATATTAGACAAAAATGCTTTTAGAAAAAATGCAAACAAATAACAGCTAACCTTTGGTTTGAAAAACTGTTGATATACAGCCAGTAGAAAGTTTTGTAAATTCTTTATTCACTCCGTAAATTCCGTCAAATTGCTGTTTCCTACTTTCTTTCTTATTCTTTTTGAACATATTTCCAGAATGATTATCGAAGTAATTTAACAAGAAACACACACACACTTTTATTCAGATATATTTACGAGAATCTATTCATCACAGTAAATTTAGAGATAAAATAGTGAAGATACAAATTGAAGAAAAATGTTTGAGAAATACCGTGGCGTGACAGAAGCTATTCCATTTGTTTTAGTTATGTACGTAGCGTTGGTTATTATTTGAGGTATTTTTTGTTTGGCTAGGAATCGTAAACCTATTAGCATTGTTATAAACACAATGAAATGTTCTCTCAATAATGCCTGTCTGCAATTTGTTTACTGCTATTTGTATGTTATCTCAAGCAAATTTGATCGTTTGATCGAGTTGGTTTCCAGGGGATTGGAAATAGTTAAATCAATTTCTAATGACATTTAATTACATCTAACGACACAACGTTGCACATCGTCTTGCTATCTGTAAATGTTCTAACAGGTTTGACATCGTGGTATTCACCGAGTGAGTAAATATTTTATCTAAATGCGTCCTTAATAACTGGTTTAAAATCCAAAACAATTTAACATCAAATGAAGAAATAAATGTGAATAGCATAAAATAAAGAATTGTCATACAAAATTTAATTTAATAAAAACTCATCTAAAAAAATGTCATATCAAAAACGCATTTTGTATACTTGTTGAAAATAAAAGCAATTTGGCGTTGGATGGAAACGTTGGGAAGTACCCAAATAATGTAAAAACATTAAGTCGACATCTGAATCAGATAACAAACAGGTCATGACAACACTTACGGTAAAACAAACTTTGACATATACAATCACTATCTTATAATTCTGAAAAAAGATGATGCTAGACCTCTAATTAAAAATATCGCTTAATATTAGAACCAATGTCATTTAAATAGGATGTACTGGACAAAACCTGTTAGAACTAATAAAATATCAATTTGTTAGAACTAATTTTACCAAGTGAAAAAAGGCAAAAGAACATACAGTTTGAATTACAGAGAAAATGAGGTCTAAACGTTTGAATTTGTTACATAGAGATCAGCTGGGACAATCTAAACAATATGTTATGCAAAGGATGATTAAGAAATAATATAAACAGAAATCAATTAAAAATCGTACATTGTGCTATTCTTAGTCAGCTTTGAGTGAAAAACATTACAACGGTTTTCAGTGTTGGGTCATTTTAAATACTATTAAGATAATTCTTCTGGAAAAACGGGGAGAGCGACTGCTCTGAAAATTTACACAAGTTATTTTTCTATACCTTCAAAAACTGAATAAAAAAATCTCGAAATATTAATTCTAGTCCAGTCATGTCAAAAGAACACTTAAAAAACCTGAGGTACCTGTAGGCAATTGATTCAACTTACAAAGTTTAAAATATACGTATTTATTTTAGTTGTCTGACACTTATTCAATCATGATTTATCAAAATACATTTTAGTTCTCCCAGCCCAGGATGTTTAATGAATAGCTCTGATACCTTTGCAAATAATAAACGTTCTTGCCTTGCATGCATCATTTCAAGTGATAGAACTACTTTCATTCCTCATTGTTTCCGAGATGATAATGGGTAATTGGCGAAATGTTCCAAATTTATCATTGTTAGATAAATATTGTAAGTGAACACTGAACATTTGTGAATATGGCATCATTCCACTTATCTCCAATATACTGGTCTTAAAAAATCCAGCTGTATTAAACATTTTTCACTTTAATTCTCCATTTCTCTGATAGGATATGTGATAATTACACTTTTGTTAGTAAGTTTCAACATATCATCAATACTTGATTGCGAAAAAAGCCTGCTTTCTAGAACTGACTATTGTCATATAAAGAAACATGGACGTCATCCAAACAGGGCTCAAACCTACGTTCTTTAGGTTGAAAAACAGTAACCTTAACCACAAGGCCACTACTCCCTAAGGCCTATAGTTCTGCAACTAAGCGAGTTATATCAGGTCATAATAACGATTATGAAGGTGGATATTTGATGGATGATCATCAATTATGGCAAGGCTAGTGCAAAATTGAGGGAATAATAAAAAGGCAATAAAAAATAAAGGACCATAACAATTTTATATGTGTATCAAAATTTCATAAAGTATATGCAACAATTTCATTTTTTATCTGAAATATGTCAATAAGCTTATCTCAAGTGCTGAAGATATACGAAAATACCTGAAAGAAATAGTTTATCTGATTTTGACACTTTACCATCAAACATTCACAAATATTTTAAAGTATTTTTTAGTATATTTAGTTTATACAAGAGATTCAACATGGCCCTAGATTTGCTCCCATAAGATCCAATTTTAGGAAACTCATTTAACTTCAAAGCAAAAAAAACCCAACCATTTTATGAAATTGCTGCGGTGCTATTTTTTTACCCAAGGGCCATGATTCGAATAAATTTTGTAGACATTCTCTGGGCAATGATACATGATAACTTACCCCTTATACGTTTCTTTAAATTAAATGACAATGTTATAACAATTACATTTTTGCTAATTATTATATTAATATAAACTACAAATGTAATTGTAAGAAACATTTTAAAAGGGTCATTTACTTTTAATATTCAGACTTTTTTCTTGAAATTTTCATTTATTTAGCCATACACATTTCCTGTAAATCATTACCATCATTTATAATCAATTTGGAGAAGAACATATAAGATTTCAATTGATATCTTTCTTTCTAATCCATTCTCGCGGTTTATATAGATGATTTTGTATATCATGTATTGTGTATGTTCCGGAATAAAATATGTTTTAATTAAACTGATATATCAAATATTTGAGCCCGAGGCCAGGTCATGAATAGTTTAATGCGTTTTCCTAGAGCATGCCCCGAGCACCTTTTGCTGTGGTGAACTAAAATTGTCGGCAGGTGCACTATTATATCAATGAGGTCATGCCATATCTATCTAAAAATGTTGAAGTTAAATCTTTAATGCTTTGACGTAAGGTTTCTTAGATATGAGCTTTTATTCACGATCTCAACCAACATTTTAAAAACAGTATATGATCGTCAATAAAAACAAAACAAGAACAAAAAATTAACAAACAACAAAAATCAGAATCCTTAAAGAAAACCCAAAACGGCAAAATAGAAAATTGACAAATTATTTTTTTATGTATGTGCAACAAAATATTATCATAGCACCAATATGTAAAAGTTTTTTATCAGTTTCCATGAATTTGATAGAATTATTGGAAACTTTAATCTTATTTTAAGGAGTTTATATATTGGGAATGACCCTAAAAATTACTGCTTTGTGAAAAAAACATCTTTATAAAGTCATGCGTCATATGATTCTATATAGTTGCTTGCAAACTTGTTGTTAAAATGGTAAATTATAACAAAACGATTTTCAAGATTTGTCTCAGGACTGACGAACAACGGAATATACCACCAAAATGTCTATCAATCTAACTTTCAGAGGAAATGACTGTAGGATATCATGGTTGGCTTTGATTTAATGTGTGTTCTAACACATCTTACAATTATTGGCCTTACAATTCTTGGAGTAAAGAAAAGGTCATTATACATGAACATGTATATTGTTGAGTATAATACTGATTAAAATGGACTCTGCGAGTACAGACGCTTTATACTTCATGCTCTCTAAGTTTAGGTTTTTTATATTTAAGACCCCTTACGAAGGCAATCACTATCTCAAAGCAAGTCCACTTTGCAAATAAAACGATGACAATATTATTGTTTGTATTAGTTTACAAACCTTCTTTCCCGTCCTTGTCCTTGTCTTTATCTTTCTTGTAAGCAGTGAGCTGGGCTTCTTCACAGAACGGGTTCTCCTGGGTGTTTGCTGCGCGTCGACCAGTTAAATTTGATCCTAATAGTAACCCTCGTAGGTTCCCATAATATGATGCGAACTTCTCAGATAGCGACACCCTATAGATAGATATATTAATAGTTAATTTATTGTATACCTTCTTTTATATCTCAGGAAGTAAAAACCTCCCGATGAACAAGAACTTTTAATAAAAAAAATAATTGATGTTAGACATGGTAGATGCATACGTTTAGTTGGAAAACCTCCCTATGAACAAGAACTTTATGTGTAATTAAAATAATTAATGGCAGGTGCATACGTTTAACTAGTTCTGGCTTCCAAAACTTAATAAGCTGCTTTTTAACATTTTTGTTTTTCATCTGATGCCGCATTTGTCACATATATAAAGGAGTACGCAGAAGACCTTAAGCTAACATTTAATCAACATCGATATGCTTGTTCAGCAAAATCAATCAAATATCCATAAATATAATCGTTCTTCTAGAAATGATGCATTGTTATGGACGATGAATCATTATAATTGAGCTTAATTTTATATCTACCGGCAATGGCCCCTTATATTTGTCTTGTGTATGAACTCGATGCAAATTCTATGCCTTAGGATAAAGATATAAGCCATAAATTTTAACTTTAAAGTGATCATCTTATACCTAAGCTCATTAGTATATTAGGAAATTAGATACAGATAATTCATTTTTCTAAGACTAGATATTTACGTGTATAAAAATCATGTATGCTATCAGCTTGAATTAGGAAATATACTGACTATGAAAACCTGCAAGAGTTGTACATTAGTTAAATGCATGTTAACTGCACTATCGTTACAATTTACAATAACTCTTTAACAGCAACATATGATTGTAATTGGGCTAAACACACATAGGTAAATGGCATGTGTAGATTTAAACGATTAATTGTGCGCTGGTTAGAATAAAAAAGTCATCAAAAAGAGATTACAGTTCTTCTTACAGAACAACAAATCTTCGCTGCAGTGTATATAATATTTCTATAAATACCTGGATACATGCCAGAATTATTGTATCATGTAAATAACAGAGGTTGTTTGTCAGTAAGACAATTTATTGAATATACCTGGAAATGAGTGTTTTGTATGATGGTACTTTAGAAGAATATTTGCTGTTTTTAACAATACCTGTGTTAATTTGTTCTTCCTGTTATCTCGAAATGAAAGTTATTTCTTTTTAAATATTCAAGATTCTCCCCTGCTGTTTTGAAGTTTTATGATAAATAGAAAATTGAAATATCTGTTGAAATAGGAAGTGTTGGATTTTTTTGTTTGGCAAACTAGGAATCCTATTTTTATATAAATAACGTAAAAAGCAATAAACTGTAACTAGTATGTCCTATATGTATATCTATATCTAGGGTTAGTAATGCCTACTTTATGTATACTTTAACTTAACAATATTTTATACTGTTAAATGTTCAAAGGGGGATTAGACCGTGATGCAGTGGTGCACAAAAGCAAAGTAATGATATCATTATCTGTCAAGAACTAATGCGTAGGAAAAGCAATTCATAATTTTAACATACGGTTCTGCCTATAGGCATGCAGGGGCAAAGCGTATAATAATCTAATACAGATTAAATCAATATCTCTATTTAACTCTGAATCTGCTGGTGATTACAGAATCTACCCGTGTAGCCAGTGCACACCAAGATCATTCAGCATATTATTGCCGTCTGATCACGGTCAGTACATATTTGAAATTTTCCGATATATAAAAAGATGAATAATCTTGTCCAGATCATATATTTACCGTGCTTTGGGCTAAAACAATGCCGATGTCACTTGAAACTGGACTATCAGAAGTATACAAAGTGCTTAATCAATATTTATATCATTAAATAATGCATTTTGAAACTTACTGATCATTGACTGAGTAAGCATAAGATTCTTGGTATTCAAAACTCTGTGAAAAGGATTTGACTTCTAGTTACACCTGATTGATTATCAAAAGTGTGAACTGAAAACCAAGTCATTTAAAAATGAATGATTCACTTAAGGTCTAACACGTGTAAATCATTTGATAAACGAGAAACATTTTGGAGCACTGCATACACACGTATACTAAGCTTTTCAAATGCAAACTATTTCTGTTTTTAATTTCGTAATTAACATTTGTAATAAACATATGTGTGAATAATTTAAATTAATGAAGTATACATACTGCGGTTAAATATGAAAATACCGTTTAAATAAGCTTGCAATGAAACAATAAAGGTATTGCAACAAAGGAAAGGCTATTTCATGTATGTACATGTAAGTATAAAATAGATTTCAGTCTTAATAACTTGATGAGTACAAACTCAGCTTAACCTCAGCTTATGAACTAATATCTGCCTGTAAATATGTATTCATGCAAAATAAACTCAAACCATGGACACAAATACAATGTTCCTAATGGAACGTGACAAAAAAAACGGGCATGCCATTCAATGACACAGGGAAATATTAATTTCACATTAACATCACGTGACAACATGGCATTCAATCACCTAGAAAATACTCACATAGCACCGTGGTGAGAAGTGAGTTACTATATGCAAAGCAATATTTGAAACAAATCATCAACTAAAACATATACGTTAAGTATAACAACACCTACATGAACAACAATAACAACAAATGGACAGCATAACCTTGACATTCATCAATAGAAACATTCTATAAGTCTATTATAATACAAATAGGTTACCTGGGTTCCGTTTGGATATCGTATTTGTCTTTCTTATTCATGTTTTAAACCGTTAAACTTTCACTGATATACGCGAAAATGTATCGTTTTCAAGTTTTAACACATAGGAATATAAATCCTGGAAACCATTTTACAGGTTTAACACTCTAAGCCTCGAGGAAAATATCAGCTGCTATGTTATTATTTTAGTTTTTGCCTCTTTGGCAACATACATACACAGCTTCAATATAAACTCCTACGCTAGGATGTACCTGTCGGAGAGCGATTGAAACTTTATGTAAAATTCCTCCATTGATAGTAAACCTACTGGGATCTAGGAACTAAGCAGGAAACGATGTTTTAGCCGGGTTTAGATAGTTTCCTTAACGATCCCAAATTTGCTTATTGAAGCTTCTTAAGAACTTTTAATTTCGAAGGATTTTTTTTTTAAATATTATTTATTTATTTTTATTTATTGTTTATTTATTTATTTTTATCTGTTTGTTTATTATTTATTCATATATTATTTACTTTTATTTAATGAATGAATGAATGAATGAATGAATGAATGAATGAATGAAAATGAATGAATGAATGAATGAACGAACGAACGAACGAACGAACGCACTAATTAATTTTTGATTGATTTTTTATTTTTATTTATGTATTTATTTATTTATTTGCATTCTGGAAAAAAATCGAAATCGCACATTTTTATACAATATTTTCTGACAGGTTTCGTTTTCAACAATTCTTTATCGACAGTAGGTATATGTAGGTGTTGGGCAGGGAGATTAACATATTTTTACCTGACATGCCCTTAAACACAGTTACATGTGTTTCACTTCTCAATATATACAAGATATTCATCTAGTTGTATTAGAGCAAATATTTTATGACTGGCAATAGATGAAAAGTAAATCTTGTATATATATATATAGAAAAAAACTTGAAGTTTCTGTTACAAACTTTTTTACTCCTTTAACCAAACAGTAGTCCGGCAAGACACCTGTGAAAATAAAGAAAATACGGAAAAAAATACGGAAAATATGCTTCATTGCAGTGAAAGATAAAATTTTACAGTGAAAATACTGAAAATGAAAATGCGCATTTTATTTCATCAATATTTCTCAATATTTCATTTATAAGTACATTTATATAAATATAATAAATATATACATACAAAATCTTACATACAGTGCTTCTGAAATTTGATTGGGCAATCATAAAGTTAATTCATTCAGTTTAATATTTCCGTTTCTGTGAATTGTGCGGCCTTTAAAATGGCTGAACTAGCTAAAATCTCATTATTTTTATGCCAAAATGTTCAATAAACAACACATGTTTTAGCAATTAGGATTTATAATGCGTTGGGCATATGAGCAACATAGACCACTGTGGAATCTGTGCTCCATTTTCAAAGCGCAACATATTCGTTACAAAAGAACATAGATAAGATTTACTAGTTTCCTAACATACAAAATAATTGAAATTTGATTTTATAGTCATCAATAAAAGTAAAGGATCCATTGAAACATAAATGTAATCAGACAAAAAATTTCGTTTCATTTCAAATTATTGTAACAACAGAAGTGCAGAGGGAGGGAGGAACGCTCTTATTTATGGGAGCAATTTGATATATTAATAAACGTAGTGTGTCTGCACAATACATACAAATACTGCATTGTATGAGTGTAATATACATACAAAAAATGCAACGCGCGCAAAGGTAAAGAAAATATGAATTGCTTAACAGAGCTGCATTGCACACATACAGTTACATGTGCATTATATAAAATACCACGAGATTGCTTGTTAGAGCAAACCCACTATAAAAGACGGTCCAGGTATTTTTTCATCCATAACATTTTCATTACTTCAGTGTTGCGCCGTTATGTGTCGTAACGACGCAAAATGTCGCACTTGCCGCTGAATGTCGCACTAATGACGCTAAATGGCACACTACAGCCACTTTAAATGTCTCAAAATATTTTGCCGTTAAATTTTAACAACAGTACTGTTAAATATCGCAATGTTAAAACTTATGTTAAGCAACTGGTATTATGTCAATATTAACGTTGGGTGACTAACTAACAATCAGATAGGAAATATGTGTTACTAGCGGCCTAGCGGCGTGAAATTGTACAGTTAAAGAAATGTTATAAAAATGGTATTTAATGAAGTTCTTGTTATTTAAAAGATATATTTATAAACAAAGGATTACTATGAGAGATCTTTTATCATTTTTGTGAAATAGCGGTCAAACTTGTCATAAATATGGTTGATATTTTTGCTTATAACATACGCGTTATTTCATACTTGTTCGTGTTTTTGATAATATCGATTTTCCGAACAGAAGCACATAGAAAATCAACGGACTTGATCAAAGGCTTATATATGGTGTACAATATCTAAAACAAATATGAATGGTCCTTAATGAAGTTTTAAAACAATTTTTTTCGGGTCCCATCCATTTTTATTTCTTCCCGTCCAAACGATAAGGATATGTCAGGTAATTATCCGTTACTAACTTTAAAAATATATCTTTTGCTTACACATTTATGAACAATAACTTATGATTATAGCATGGGGTTATGGTCATACCCTAATTGATTACCTCTTTGTAATTGGATGAAACTGAAAGGTTAAAAAAATGGATAGATGGTTGGGATTCTATTGCTAGCACACGTGTAAATTAGTCGTTATTCTTGTAAATTAGTCGTTATTCGGGTGAAAAAATCGTTGCCAGGTTCTGTCATTTTAACGGTATTATTTGTTTAAGTTCAATACGTGATCAAACATTGATTTGTATTAACATTTGTACAATAATTGGTTATGATTTAAAACCTGAGAAACTCCCCTCCCCCATGCCTGCAGCTTATCCGTACATGTTTCGCCTCCAACTCCTCTAAGCCCAACACCGGGGAATATCAATGCTTAAAGGGAATGTACTATTCGCCGGTCTCCGGTAATTCCCGGTCTCTTCCTGTCTATTTTGGCTGGGATTTACTAGAGACCGGCGTATAGTATCACACGTTTATTGTCCGGTCTCTCCCGGTGTTTAGGGATAGTTTTATTTGATATCGTAACAAATAAATAGGATTTTCCTTATAAAATGAATGTTTGTAACTTAGTTTGGCACAGATCATCTTTCAAATTATTTATTATAATACATAAACATACAATTCTAAAAATAGCAATAGCATGCATTTTATTTATGTCAGATAAAAATAATAAATATATACAATAATAGAATAGAAAAATCAATCATTATTAAAAATATTACTATATCATGGCAGCATATATGTGTTGATGTCGCGTTAGAATCGAAATAATATATCCAAATCGGTGATTGTATTGCTTGATAAAATGACTGTTTGTCGTTCGGATGCGTATCATTATATCACTCGTGTTATTGAGCAATAAAATCACAGTTTGGAATATAATATTTCTTAAATAGACAATGTTGACCTTGAATGAGCAAATGCGACCTTGATCCTGGATGTAGGGGTCTGGTTTTTGCACATGACACATCGTCTTATCATAACAAATTCTTGTGCTAAGTTCTTACAAATTCCTTTGATAAATGACAAAGTTATGGACCGAACACGAAAGTGTTCACGAAAGTGACAGACGGCCGTCCGAACAGACGGAGCCTAATATTACTATACCCCCCTTTTTTCTTCTAAAAGGCCGGGGACAATAATAAGAAGATCTGCACTGATCGGGCCAGTAAATATGATACTATTCGCCGGTCTTTAGTAAATCCGAGTCAAAATAGACCGGGAGAGACCGGAGACCGGAAAATAGTAAATCCCTCTTTCAAGGAGTAACTATCTCCATCCAACCGTTTTGCACATAATTATTATAAATATATAGAGCTCGAAAAGATTTCATAGCCTTTTCATCACAGGCTTTAGCATTGATGAGATAGTCGTCCTCATATGTAAGCCATGGCCAGGTTTTTAAGTTATTTCTTTACCATTTAGCATCATCTGGAGGTAAATCTGTAAAAGAAATGGGAAAATGCTTTTAGGGAATATCAATGTCCTGTAAACCACATGTAGTTATGTCTGACAAGATTTAAATCTGCGTATTTAAAAAAAATATACATGACAACTAAAACTTTGTAACAGCTTCCTGATCATGACTTATAATATATCAGAACGCAAACACTCGCTTTGAAATCATATTTCAAAGTTACGCCATTAACAACTCCGCTTCAAAAACTAACCACGAAAACTTTGTAGAGTCTATATATGTACATTGATATAAACTGAATTAAAGTACTCATTAATAAACACCGTTGTTTCGTAATAAACTAAATAAATCCCTCACCATTTTCCGCTTACTAAACAAATCCATTAATTAATATACATGTATATCTCTAAAAAAAAATATGATTAAACAAACAACGGGTGGCTGAACTGAAGTTTACACGTAAACAACCAAGTTTACGATTAATTCACAAGGTCTATGCTACTAGCTTGTTACTGTTACGTTCATATATTATATTCCCTGGGAAAAAATACCAATAGCTAGCCGATCTTTCGCTCATTTTTAAAGATAATTTTGATTTTCAGTATTGGCTTGGCATTCACAGACTTTCAGAATAAGTACCGTAATGGCGGATGGTCACGTGACAAACAAAATGGCGGCCGTCTAACTTTTGATTATGAAAACGTTCATAAATAAAATACTCATCAAACCGCACACTGTTTTCTTTATTTCGCAGGATTAAGTATATCCCAGACTTTCTAACATTTAATGATGTAATTACCATTTTATGCATTTGCTTAATTGCTTGTAAACATTTTAACAATAAGTACTGGAGACATAATTTGCTGTCTTACTTTTTCGACAGCGGTAAATCGTTTCAGCAGTTATTTTTATATTGCGCAATAATACTACGGGGCTACAGCGTTTTTATCAATCAAATACGTTCATATTTCAACTTGAATTTGGAAAGGCTAAATATGGAAATTTTTAAGATATCCCGACAAAGTATGGGAGTTTCATAGGATCAACTTCATGTACTATTTCTTGAGCTGTTATTCGGTTGAGGACACTTGCTCGATTGTAGCCGACAAAATCCCATTTGTAGATGACATATAGCTCTGAACGCGCCTGAAGACCGTCTACCGTGTGAAGAAACATTTTGAGAATAACGAATTTTGAAAATGTTGTTAAAAATTGTTTTTTTTATAAACAAAATGGCGCCGTTAATGTGTCGGTTTGAAAATACACAGGGTGATAATAAGAACGGCGAGTGCATTGTTGTAGAATAATGCACGCTTCCGGCCTTCTTTGTTTATGTAGAAACATTTCCGATTGTGTTAGAATTCCTAAATAATACGTACAGATAGCCGTTTAAATCGCCCTTCCGTTTTATCTCGGAAATGCCGTTCTCTCGTTTTTCAGTACACCACATCAATTTGCCAGGCATATATTTGTTAGGTGTATTCATTTTGCATTTACTTTTTTCAAAATGTAGCATGTCTCCTCCCGCGCATGATGACGTTGACAAAGGGCGAGCCTGGATTATTCTAATGGCTGTTTACTCTCTGGTGATATTTCTCAGCACCACGTTATATATGAATGGATTATACCTAGCTGTTTTAGTGGACCTCTATCACGAAGATCTTACGAAAACCTCTATGATTGGTGCACTGAATTCGGCTCTTCTCAATCTAATGGGTAATATTTTCATCACTTTTCATCAAAAACAGGGTAATTCATGAATAGTATACATTTGTTACAGATGCATAATTTACAAGTACCATAAAGTCCCCCAATGGCTTTCAGATAAAAGTAGAGCATGCATGCTCGTTGATTGCCTACATAGGTATTGACGACAGGGAAAGGGATAATGATGAAAATGTCATATTATCTTGGCCGATTTGTGCCATTCGTGTGTTCGCCCCTCGCCGCTGCCATTTTAATTTGTTAATTCTCAACTTTTCGCTTGGCGGAGTCGCGGGGCGAAAACACGCTAATTATTGGGGTCGCGGGGCGAAGTTTTATTTTATTAAACTTCGCCCGCGCCCGCCGTTTTATTTATATAAACTTCCCCCTTCGGCCCCGATAATTAGCGTGTTTTCGCTGCGCGCACCCGCAATTTTAACTTGTTTCTTCTCGACTTTTCATTTGGCGGGGTCGCGGGGCGAAAACACGAATGGCACAAATCAGCCATCTTATTATATTCAAATGCTCGTTTATTGGTTACATTTTTTTCTGGCGTTTCATATTGTAACCACAGGGAAAGTGTTTTTTACAGTGATACAAAAGAGAACATCAAAACACTTAGCAGTCTGATTTATACTCTGGAGTTACATCTCTTTGTACACTGGTCCGATGTTCTCAAAGCCGCTAAGGTGAAGGTGTTTTAGCAAACAACTGTTCGTGGAACTTCAGAGTACCTTTACACGGCTGAAAAATACACTCGTCACAGCCATTTATAAACGTCACGATTTCTCAATGAAAATTGGCATTTCAAACGTGCTATGTCAATAAACATTTATGTTGTAGATGTCGTCAGATAACATTTCATAAGTATTATGAGTTAATTTACAATATCCAAACTTAATTATTCAGTAACATGTCGTCTGTAAATGACGTGTAAGTTTTATCCCTGATGATGTTACAATTGGAAAGACAGAATGTATGGTTAATACAACTGAAAACTTTACAGCAAAAGCAGATATGTTTAAAATCACTATGAATGTCAAAATCCAATCATATCTTTTTATATTTATGGTGCTTTTGTTATTTTGATTTATCATTTAGGTCCAGTTGTTTCAGTATTCGTGGATATATACAGCTGTAGAACTTGCATGTTTGTTGGTGGGATTCTACTGAGTATTTCCTATTTTGCCAGTTTCTTTTCGAAGAACATCAACGTTTATATCTTCACCATAGGAATCGTCGGAGGTATGTTTAGATATGTTAAATACAAACGAAATATATCGCAATTTTCAGATCACTACGGTGGTAATTTGTTGGCACTGACTATATAATATATTGACTGCATTATGGGAATTTGCGCATTCACACCCTATAGTGATGATGGTTTTATTTTGTTGAAGATTATATTTTGTAGTAAAAATATGAAAAACAAGATCAACAAGGAAGGGCGGGGTTTAATGAACGCACCCCCCACACGGCCCAGTAACACGGGACCAGCGGCAAGGTGCCCAGCAGGACAAGTCTTGTTGTTATACGAAAAAGCATACCAAACAGAATTTTGTGACTGGAATATATATTTACCTTTCGACACTGTAAAGACATAATGATTTTACCATGAATTTTTTTCTACCCTCATCCAACCTGTTTAATATTTTTACATTCTTAAACATTTCAGGTATCGGGAACGCGTTTAGCGCAATGCCACCCTCTGTTTTTATTGCATATAACTTTGAGAAATGGAGGAATTTTACACTTTCTTTTAAAGAGGTTCTTGTCGGTGTTGGCATGTTTATTGCATCACCATTGCTATTTTGGTTAATAGATACATTTGGAATAAACGGCTCTTTTCTAATCGTCAGCGGGATCAATTTACAGATATGTGTTGTATCCTTAATATGCTGGCCTAATTCAAAAGAACGGAATTTGATAAAAATGAAGACAAAGCAAACCAATAGGGACCACTCAACTTGTAAAACAATATGCCAAAATTTGAAATCGAGTATTAAGTTGAGTTTGATTCTTTTAAAGAACAGACAATTAGTTTTATTTATGCTAAGTACGTTATCCTGGAATTTTATATTATCAGCATGTTCATTACACTTACCTAGATATATGGTAACGAGAGGGTTTGGTGATGCATCAGTTGTGTCGGTGATGACAGTGTTCAGTGTATCAAACACTCTAGGACGGTTGTGTGCCGCTGCAACTGTGGGCAGCGGAGGAATTGATAGCAACATACTTCAAATAGGAATGTTAGGCGTTCTAAGTTTTTCAACAATTTTGTTTCCATTATACGGGGGATGGTCATATTCAGCGTTTGTGTTGGCTGTATTGAGTGGGTTTTATTGTGGGGGACCTAATGCTTTGTTGACACCTATAACTGTTGGTTTAATTGGAATAGAGAAAATGTCTAGTGGTTATGGACTTCTTACTTTCTTCAGTGGTATAGGTGTTCTGACGGGACCTCCAGTACTTGGTAAGATGTTTCATTTTTTTTTCAATAACTTTATTGTATAATACAATTACGAATTTGTCTTTCTATTTTGCAAAATATACTGTATTTAGTTGATAGTAAAAGGTGTTATTTTTGTGAATTTCAACTTGAGAGCGTTGAAGATTTTAGAAACATTTAGTGCAGAGTCATGCCTGGATATAGTTTGTTTCATGCAAGCTTTATAGTTTTGTTTGATGTATATATATTTTATTTTGAAATACGCCATAATTTTTCTATATCATATTTAATTATACTTTATTTTGTTTTAAGCGATAGTTTATAGCTTGACAGATTCGTATGATTACAGCTTTATGACAATAGGTATGTTTACTTGCTGTTGTGCTATATTGACTCTTACTGATATATTGTTATTAACTTCGTGTATTTTATATACTTTGTATCAAAGGGACCCGGCACAGTGTTGGGATAGTGTAAAAAGGTAATTCTAGAAAAAAAAATTGAACTTTATATATAATATATATTATATATAATGTTTAATTTTTTTCTAGAATTACTTTTTTACACTATCCCAATACTGTGCCGGGTCCCTTTGCTTTGTATAATTGTAAAATATGTAGCTTTCAGACATAAAATATACTAGTGCCAGTACTTGCTTTAATATCTTTACTGGTTAAATTCATATAATATGTGCTCATGCATTATCAATAGAATGTAAGCGACATTTGATCTTTTAAGGAGAATTTAATGTTCCTACAGCATGTACAGGTTTCTTTATATACCAGTCGGACTTTTTATTTAATATTGAAATGTTGTTTTAAGTTTAATTGTTAGCTTCTAAACATTGAATCCTTGGGCGGCGTGGCCGAGTGGTTAACGCGTCGGACTAGTAATCCGCGTGGGTTCAAACCCTGTCAGGGGCAAACCGTTGTTTCCTTGACCAAGAAACTTTTACATTCATTGCTCAGTACTGGTTGGTTCCAGGAACGGATTCTCGAGAGTGTTTTAATAAGCTTATAGCTTCCAACACAATCGAACTAATTTAAATTTGTATAAACTAAACTAAATCGAAACATGACCTGCACATAAGATAGCGATTGTTGCACTGTGCTCGAGTGAATATACATGTTTTTGTGGCATTATTTGAAGATGTACATGTAATAGTATTTTCAATACTGACCAGTTTGGTATATATACTTTTTCTGAAGATAACATGAAAGGTGCCATACATAGGTTAATTGAATATCTTATATCTCGATATTGAGAAGTGTAATAAAACTAGTATAGTTTTAAACATAGAATATGTTATATATTTCAGGATTTGTTGTCCTACTTGGAATGTTTAGTAGTTTGATGGCATTTAGTAAAGCGTATACTCCAGAAAACACACGTATTGAGATTGATGTTGCACAAAATGATACTGTTGTTACATCTACCTTATTAGACGACCAGGAACAATAGAAGATGCTTTGCTTGATAAAAATAGTAGAGAAGATTTACAAACTGATTTACAAAATGTCAAGTTTGAAAGTGATACATCCGATTACGTTGACATTGTACACTTACATAGACTTGTAAGCATTTCAACAAATAAATAAAAGTATCCGTCTACTTATTTTTCGTGTCGTGACAGACCAAACCTGGGCAACATATTTAAATAATAATGGTAATAATGTGTGTGTAGTACAAATTCATATCTGTGCAGCCTGGTCAAACTTTTGTTATGGACAAATTTTCAGTCATACCTGCCTCTCAGCTTTACTTATGGAGGAAGACCTCGGGTCCATTTCAATGCATTATTTCAGGCGCAAGTTCACGACGTTCTGTAATTAATCTTGGTAGCTGTCTCACAAGAATCATCAGTCACAACCAAGATTCAAACCCACAGCGGTAAGGGACAAGTGGTTCAAAGCTAACAAACTTTACCACTTGTCCACGGAGGCACCTGATCAAGATCTACAAAGTGGCCTACTCAAATTGAAAATTCAGTTACCAAATAGACAGATCAAAATTCAAAGGAGGTCATTTTTATTTCAACATTTAACCACGTTTATGTTCATTTGCTTTGTTTTGGGTTTTACGTCACATCGACACAGTATATGTCATATCGCGACGTTCCAGCTTTACTGGTGGAGGAAGACCTCAGGTGCCCTTCCGTGCATTATTTCAGCACGAACGGGCACCTGAGTAGAACCACCGACGTTCCGCAAGCTAGCTGGATAACTTCCTCATATGAAAGAATCCAAAGTCGCTGTCGGGATTCGAACCCACAGCGGTGAGGGGCAAGTGATTTGAAGTCAACGACCTAAACCACTCGGCCACGGACGCCCCGTTAATGTTTATACAGCATTATCCAATCCTCAAGGCCACATTATAAATAAATAAAACAACACATTCATCTTTTTACAAAATTTTAAATATAAAAACAATTTAGCGAAACAGTCTGCATATCTGTTCAAAGTATTGACAGACAGCTTAAAATTTCCTTTGTTCTTTATCCTTTTAAACAACACTTTCTGTTAAAATAGACAATAATTCGTTAAATAACTTACATAAATAACACATTACAAATAATTTACAACATGTTAAATATATGACAACAAAAACAAATATAATGTAAGAAACAATCATTTGCTTATCTTAAAGTTTAAGTTATATTAAAATTTCTATTTGATTGTTAAGTACCAACACTCACTGTAAGTCATATGGTGACTTTTCAGCTTTATTGCCACAGGCAGAGTTCAGGTGCTCATTCGAGCATTATTTCCGGCTGAGTGTAAGAGAGCTCGAGTGCTGCTTCACATGACAGAGTCCAAAGACCTTGATGAGATTCGAACAATCAACAGTGACGGCCAGGCAATTCAAACTCTACAACCTAAACGTCCTCAGTGAATATTTCTATCTATACCGATTTTATCCAATTTGATCTTACCAAAAATAAAAGTAGAATACAAATGGTAGGAGAGGAAAAGGTGTCACAATTATCATTTCCTAATAGTATCACAATTATCATTTCCTAATAACAAAAATAAAATATACATTCAATCCATCCCTTTAAATATGAGGCAACATAAAAATTTCAACCATTACCTTTAAATATGGGGCAAATGAATATCTCACACATGAAAAAAATCAACAGGTAATAAACCTCGCCAAATTCTTCTCTAAAATTCTGAGAACATAAAGTTCATGGACATGATATGCTATAATGAAACATAAGAAATATAACATTTTTTGTAACATCAATTCTATCTTTATTTTTTTTATCAAAACATCACAGCACTTCAAGAAATATAAATCAAACACAGTTAGACCAAGGTGTGTTCTGTTTTCATAAAATTCAAATGATGTCATCCCAAACCTGTGTACATGTATATTATATGATAAAATTTAGATTAAAAAATGACCTTGATAGACATTGAGCCATTGACTACGTCAATGTCAAGGTTGTATTTACACAGTTGCCATGTAGAAAAAAAACGTTTATATGTCGTGTACATATGGAAAGTCACTGATGTTGTAGAACACAAAGTCCCTTACTTAAAGAACAATTTGTTTACGGAAAAAAAATGCCTCTCAGTGTATTAACAATTATTTTTTTTTTTACTTAAACAAATTTCTAAAATGTGTGCTCCATACCGTACTAAAAAATGATACACAAAATGCAATTGCTACTTTTTAATTAAATTCTACTCTAGATTTTGTTTCTGTAGGTAATATGTGCTTCATATGGTACATAAAAAAATCAGAAATTCATTTCAAAATGCAATATGTATTTTCAAATAAAATCTATTCTTGATTTGAGCTGTGTCATGACAAAACCAACATAATAGGTTTGCGACCAGCATGGATCCAGACCAGCCTGCGCATCCGCGCAGTCTGATCAGGATCCATTCTGTTCGCTTACATACCATATAACAAGTAGAGAAACTGATAGCGAACAGCATGGATCCTGATCAGACTGCGCGGATGCACAGGCTTGTCTGGATCCATGCTGGTCGCAAACCCACTATGTTGGTTTTGTCGTGATGCGGCTCATTTTATTTCTACAGGTAAATTAGCTGAAAATTAAATCTATAAAACCTTCATTGAGATAATAGTTATAAAAGATATAAAAGAGAAATATTGTTACAATAAAACAAAAATTTATTTCTTATCATTAATTTTCACACAATGTTTCCCTGCTCATTCATGTATATGAAACACATGCATTATGTACATGTATAATTTCTTAGATAATAAATAATTTGATATACATTCAACATAACAAGATCTAGGAGAAAACAATGCCCTGCACCGTAACAAATAAAGATGAACTATTTTTAAAAGAAAATAGCTACAAAAGATTTATCTTAATTAAGAATGCTGCAGGACTGAATGAAGCTTTGTTAACAATAGGCCGACATTTACTTATGCATTATCTGAAAACTAAATGAAAGAAAACCCATAAAACAATTTACTGGAAGTTGAACTTAGTGAGGCAGATCCTACGATGGTCATGTGGTGGCTTTCAAGTTTTTTTCCGGTTAAGAATGACCTCATGTGACCTTCTTATATTCACTTTTTACAATATTTCTGGCATGTGTGGGCACCCATAGAATAACTCTGATACATTAAACTTTATAAAGCTTAAAAGAATTCAAGTGGCTTTTATCTTAATTACAAAGAAACATAAAATAAATTTATTACCGGGTATCTAAGGAACTGTCAATGATTATTCGGGACTATAATAATATGTTTACTGTTTTATCTGCATCTATTTTACTATTATATCAAAGTTTTGTGGACATATCTTTATGTCAAAATAGAAAAAGAAAGAATGCACTTGCACTTGCTAAATTATATGCTGAATTATATCATTATTTAAAAATTATTAAAAAAAAATCATATTCTGAAATCTTTCACTCATAAAAGAAGGAAAGAAATAAATCGATCACAGAAAACACATAATCATGCATTTTCAACAGAAATCACATAATGACATATCCATTTTCACTACAAAATGGAAATGAGAAAAAGTGCTCTGAATTAAGATGAGTGATGAGATATAAAAGATATCACATGAGTTGACATAAAGCAACAGTTTCTGTTGTCAAAGGAATTGACATTAAGCCCAACACACATAATTTGCCTTAAGGTTTATAAAATATGAGGGCAAATAAGAAATTACATACATGAAATATCTTGACTTTTTATCTTTAAAGAAATAACAATGTATTTACAATACCAGGGCAATTTATCCATAAAGCATATGTATTTTATAGACATTTAGCATCCTTCAAACACCAGTTATTATTCACTTAATCAATTATAATTTAAATACTGAATATATATTATTGACCATTGTCATCTTTGCAATTGTTAAAAAGGCATCAAAATGTTGGGATCATTTAATTTTGCAATAGAATTTCCATGAAGGAATCTTGTTTTGGTTTTATGATTACTCAAATCAAGTCAGCCTTTTGTTTATTACAAATAAACATACATACACATTGGTCAAATTTATGTCTCATGATTCATTTAACAACAAAATTGAACATTTCTTTAGTGTAAAGACTAACATGAGCTAAACAATGCACACTATATATCAATTACTCTTCTAATGTGAACATCAAGAAAGAAATTACCTATGACCTCTGATGGTACCTATAAAATGTTATCAAGAATAGTTGTGCATATAGCTGTTTTGAAAACAAGATTTTTGAACTATCATTTAACCTGGACAGATTACACAAATTGGCACAAAATCTAAAAATCACATTAGTCTATACATGTACACTTCAAACTTTCACTAAAAGTGTTGAAAATAAAAATGAGTGTTTGGATGATTAAAAGTTTAATTGGTTAAATGTATTTTTATATCATATATACATCATTTGTACATAAATATACACATAATCTTTTTCAGATATAATGACTTTCATGAATAAGGAATATGTAAAATTTTAGACACCCTGATTCTACACAAATCAACACTTGTGTAAACAAACATTCACATACAATATGCTGTGTATTCTAATCATTATACATGTATATACAAATATTTTTCCTATGTATTACACAAGAATACATGATTTAACAAATATGTTTACGCATTTATATGCCAAGCTTATGCAAGGGTTAAAACGGTTTATAAAACTATATAAAAACTAACAAAGCATTAGACCATATACTTGAAACAATTCTAAATCTGGAATGATAAAAATAAAAATGATGACCTAACATTTAATTGAATTAGAAAATTCATCAACAGAGCATGTTACTAATATAAAGAGGATATTGAATGAGTGTAAGTTCAATACTGAATTTATTATGTGAGCCTCTGGCGAAAAAAATATTATTTTATTCAAAGAGTTCAATAAATTCACTAATAAACTTATATGAATATAAATTTTCTATTTATCACATACCCAAAATAAAGACTGATTTTTACATGAAAAAGGATTATTTTTTCATCATCATGCCTAAAGTATAATGCAAACATTTAGCATGTCTTTACACTACATGTATGTTCTTATAAAGCAAATAATGTCATATCAAAATATATGCACAGCCGTGCAATTCCATTTTAACGGAGTCGTAAAAGCGGCATGGGTATGTGATAAAGTCTGGTATCTGTTTAAGTGGGGTTAGATAGAAAAGAAACTTGCCATACATTTGTTCTATATTGAGCAAACAGGGGAAATTTGATATCTCCAGGTTATACATGTAACTATATGAGATGATAAATATCAACAAAAGATAGAGTATTTATTTACCTTTTATACATTTTTTCACGATTTCAGTAAAAAAACACATTCTGAACATAAAATTATTGTGTTATGTTCATAATTTCCAATTGAATTGGTTTTTGTAGGTGCATTTGAAAGTTCCCAGCTTCCACAGTAATATCATCCATTAAGCATTGATAGCAAAGTTTCAGACATTTCTTTTAGACAGGGTACCCACTTAGTGTATGTTTTTGGAGAATATTTATCATTTCTAAACATTTTTTAAATAAGTAAAACTAATTAATGTTTTCTAATTGTTATCAATAATCAATTAAATGATAAATCAATATTGTTTCTATTGATGACAGATCTAGATTTTCTCTTTTGAACAGCAGTGTATGTTTCTATAAAAAAAGTGGTAAACAAGAGCACTGCATGCAGTGTTAACACTTGTCTGTTAAAAAAGCACTTTTGACAAAAAAATTAAGTTAAAAAGGGGCATAACTTAGAAAATATAACTTTCATAATTATGTCCTTGTCTTTCAACTGCCTCTTGTCATGATAAGCAAGTATCCCGAGATTCATATTGATATCTTTAAAATTGTTTGAGTAATGTTCTACATTTAAAGATTTTGCATGATGACAACGACATTGCCGCAGTGATCACAATAACTGATTTTTATTTCTTAGGAACAGACAAGCTAAAAATAATATGCTTATTTTTCTATGTACTTTATTATGTGTACCAGTCTATGACTGGGTCTTATTAAATAAAACCAATATGGTATTACAAACATGTATACAACTATATAGCACTAATATTTATAATAATACTAATTAACTCAACTAACTTGCTAAAAAAACAACAAGTATTTAAATGTTGTATTAGGAAATAAAACAAATCACTTGTATTCAATCAAAATTGAATACTTTAAAAACTTGATTCCAAATACAAATCACATTCTTAAATTTTCCATGTCCCATAAAATATTTTTTTTTTATATTATAATGATTTTTTTTTACAATTTTTTAAATTTCACCAGAGATGTTGATGTTATCTATGTCTCTGATTTTACCTATTTGCACTGAATAACAATGACATATGACTAAAATATGTTCTTATAAAATATCAATACTTAGTACAAAATAATATGGGAACTAATTTCACTATATGCCAATCTACTAAGTTTTAAAGGAACTCCACTGTGGACGAAAAAACCCCAAAAAACCCTAAAATTTCAATGTCTTAAATAGATCAGCTGGAGCACTTAAACAGGAAGATATGTGCAAGATAATTACAAAATATACTTAGAAATAAATTGAAAATCATATTGGTTTGCTATTCTTTGCCAAATCTGAATGAAATGCGTTGCAACATTTTTCAATTTTGCGTAACTTTTTACAATTCGAGTAATTGTTCTGGAAAAATTGTAGCGAGCAAATAATTTGAAATTTTACACACAAGTTATTAGTCTAGACCTACATCAACTGGAACATTAATCTTGGATAATTATTTCCAGTTCAGTTATGTAAAAAAAACTTAAGTGGAGTCCCTTTAATTGCATCTATATTTAACTTCATCTGAATGTATAGTTAAAGATGAAGCAAATGGACAAAGTGTTACCATTGATTTTATGTATTTTAAACATCCTATGTTTGGTATAACTTCAAAAGAGAACATAATTACATGTTTCTAATCAAGTTGATGGAGAAAACACTTAATACATCATTTTTATATTGATAAAATAACTTGTGTCCAATACTTGTTGAACATTTTTTTTGTTTCCACAAGTTTTTTTGTTTTTTTTTTATATTTAGTACCTCCTAACTTGTGTTTAGTATGTTAATATATGTAAATGTGGTTACAAGGTTTTTCATTATTTTAAACAAATTATTAAAATAAAATAGACCTACATAATTATACACTCAAAAGACAGAGTTAAATGTAACTAACTTTTCTGCAAGAAATAATCAACTAATGCTGTAAAAATGTGCACCAAAACAGAAGATAGACTACCCTGCCATTTTCTTTTTGTTTTCTAGGGGAGTTCAGTCCCCTTTGACACTGAAACTGTCATATGGCAACTTTTACACTTACAAATAATTTACATATTTGAGCCGCGTCACGACAAAACCAACATAGTGCGTTTGCGACCAGCATTGATCCTGATCAGACTGCGCGGATGCACAGTCTGATCAGGATCCATGCTGTTCGCTTACCAACTCTATTACAATTAGAGAAACTGATAGCGAACAGCATGGCTCCTGATCAGACTGCGAGGATGCGCAGGCTGGTCTGGATCCATGCTGGTCGCAAACGCACTATGTTGGTTTTGTCGTGACGCGGCTCATTTTACAAGGTCTACAAAGAATAGTTAAGACATAATGTTTACACACAATATTCCCTGGATTCAAAGTACACATAGTTGGGGGTAGAAAAAGGGGAAAACCATCTCCAACTGAAAGGATGACCAAAGACGGATTTAATGCTAAACCAGTATGATTTCCTTTCCCAACTTCCTTGTTCTTTCTTCAACTGTTCTATACCCTGAAATGATAAATTATTATTAAATGTATTATTTACATACATTATGTTTTAATTCTTTTTAGATATACATTTTTAAATACAATTTCGTTTTCTTTTTGGCTAGTTCAATTCTAATTCCCACTAATTATGTAAGAATTATGCTGAGACTTGGTTTATTCATAATCTATTTTAGTTCAATTGTGTAGGAAGCTTAAAGACACAATCTCAAATCCGTTCCTGAACAAACCAGTACTTGGCAATGAGTGTAAAGTTACTTCTCAAAGGAAACAATGGCTCCACCCTGACAGGGTTTGAACTGATACATATAGCGATCCTAAGATTGTTAATCTAATGTGTTGACCACTGGGCCATGCCATCACAAATGTTGAAACTTTCAAGCTTTGACAGCAAAAGAAAATCTCAGCTGCACCAGCAATCCTCAGGTGTGTTATTTTAGTTAACAGCAAAGTAGAACAATCAGTCTTTCATAAGCCATCAGGATAGCTTCTTCACATGAAACAATCTATAGTCCATAGCTTGCTTGAATTTTGAACCTAAATGAATGTGAAGGCTAAATGATTTAAAGTGAGCAACTTCAACCTTTCAATATTTATGAAGAGGAATTATGGACAAAAGATCTATTAAAGAATGGCGAATAAAAATTAAAGTCTCTAGTATGACTTTATCCTAAAGACTTACTGTTTCATCCGAGCAAATGGCTGAGAGTTGAGACCCAAACATAATTGCTGTAAATATTCCAAACAATAGGCCTTCAAACACAAGAAATATTAGAAATATTGTAGTTGCTGGGGGAGATACACCAGAACATCCTGAAATGATAAATATATTATACTTTACCGACAAGAAATAATGTAATAGATCAATGAAATTAAAATATATCTCATTATTTTTTATAAACAAACATAAAGAAAACAAGAGGGCCATGATGGCCCTGAGTTGCTCACCAGAAACAACGGCTTTACAGTGTTGGAAATTATTTTTTAAAAGAATTTGCTGAAAGGCAAGTCCAGCTCTTTCGGCAAGTTCAGCTTAACTTTAACTTGCCCCGCTAGTAATATACTTTCACAACACTGATTGTTTTAGCTTTTTTTCTTCATAATAAAAAATAGGGCCACTAAGATGGCCCGAGATCACTCATCTAACCCATCATTTCATGATTGACAATATAAATTGAAATATTTTGCCCTAATATTTTGGAAAGGCTTTGTTAAAAATATGTATGTTGCAAGTGTGTTCCTATGAGACTATGTAGAATAAATGCAGAATAAATGACCACTGGAGCAGGATTAATTTTGACTAAACAATTTTTTTTATAACTTTTTTGAATGAAAACACAAAATGTCACATGCAAAACATGTATCAAAATTGAATTCAACATCAAAAATTACACAAATTACACCCCTGGTCCAAATTTCAAGTCTGTACATAAAAGACAAAAAAGTAGGTAAAGCGATATCAAATATATCAAAAGTAGGCCAGTTCATATCAAAATTCAATTCAGGATCAGAAATTAAACCTCTTGTCCAAATTTCCAGCAGGTACATCAAAAAACGACAAACTAGGTCAAACAATATCAAATAATAATATCAAAAGTAGACAGTTGATATCTTAATTCATTTCGCATCAGAAATTACATTCCTGGTCCCAATTTAAAGTCTCTGTACATCATTCCAAATTTCAAGTCTCTGTACATCAAAAACAAGAAAGTATGTGCAATGGTTTCAAAAATATCAAAAACAGTTCCACTGATACCAAAATTCAATTACGCACATGAAACTCATGTTCAACAGTCTGTCCCAAAATTTATTGAAATGTGCTTTTTCCAAGTTTAAATCCAATTCAAGAAAAAAAAATGACAAAAAAACAATTTTTAACAAAATTCAATAACAAAATTGAGCATACAAACCAATCTTTGTTAGTCAGGTACAGGAGAAACAAATTTAATGTTTCTTTAGGCCTATTTTTTTTCCTGGTTAATGACCTACAACTGACCTTACAATGATGGAATATGATGTCCGATTTCTAATTACACATCATAAACAGGTCATGACATTAAGACTTTCTCCAAGCCATTGAACCTCTTTTGGAAAAATTGAATAATATAATTATGTACACATTCCAACATAAGTTGTTTCCCTTTCATTATGAAAAGATATCCTATATCATTGAAATTTATTGAAATTAATGAAATTCTTACTGAAAATGTCTAATTTGGATAAAAGAATGAATAAACTATGTATGGGAAGCTGCATATCCTATTATAGGCCAAGTAAAGTTGGTCTTTTCTATAAAAAAAAAAAAAGAAGTTTTTTTAATGACACTTATAATCATTATATTTATACTGTGACCTCCTATAGTGTGAAGAGTTTAAAACATAACATATCTTCTTTGTGTGAAGTCAAAACATGTTTATTTTATATTTATAAAAAGACTGTGTATGCATTGTCAATATTTTTAATATTAAATTTGAGCATAGAATATCTTTAAACTATAATTTGAAGAAATGCCATGACCTGTGGAATTAAAGCTTTAGCTTAAATAGGGTCAATCAAATTAATATGACTGATGAGCAAACTTGATAAAAGACTACCTAAGAATGCTACAGACAAAGTTTGATGATCATCCATCAAATATTTCATTAGGAGATGATGTTCAAAGGTTTTTCAATATTTAGCTTTAGCCGCCCCTTAAAGGGGCCAATCAAATTAATATGAGCAAACTTGATAAAAGACTACCTAAGAATGCTACAGACAAAATTTGGTGATCATCCATCCATTAGTTCTGTAGAAGGAGACATTAAAAGGTATTTCTAATTTCAACTTTAGCTGCCCCTAAAAGGGGCCAATCAAATAAATATAAACAAACTTGATAAAAGACTACCTAAGAGTGCTACAGACAAAGTTTGGTGATTTCAGAAGGAAATGATATTCAAAGGTTTTTCTATTTTTAGCTTTGGAGGCCCCTAAAAGGGGCCAATCAAATTAATATGGGCAAAACATGATAAATGACTACCTAAGAATGCTACAGACAAAGTTTGGTGATCATCCATCAATTAGTTCTGTAGAAGAAGATGTCTAAAGGTTTTTCTATTTTTAGCTTTAGCAGCCACTAACAGGGGCCAATCAAATTAATATGAGCAAACTTGATAAAAGACTACCTAAGACTGCTACAGACAAAGTTTGGTGATGATCCATCAATTAGTTCTGTAGAAGAAGATGTCTAAAGATTTTTCTATTTCTAGCCCTAGAGACCCCTAAAAGGGGCCAATCAAATTAATATGAGCAAACTTGATAAAAGACTACCTAAGAGTGCTACAGACAAAGTTTTGGTGATCATCCACCAATTAGTGCTGTAGAAGAAGACATTTGAAGGTATTTCTATTTTTAGCTTTAGAGATCCCTTAAAGGGACCAATAAAATTAATATGAGCAAACTTGATAAAAGACTTCCAAAGAATGTTACAGACAAAGTTTGGTGATCATCCATCAATTAGTTCTATAGAAACAGACATTTAAAGGTATTTCTATTTTTAGCTATAGCGGCCCCTAAAAGGGGCCAATCAAATTAATATGAGCAAACTCGATAAAAGACTACCCAAGAATGCTACAGACAAAGTTTAGTGATCATCCATCTATTAGTTCTGTAGAAGAAGATGTCTAAAGTTTTTCTATTTTTAGCCCAAGAGACCCCTAAAAGGGGCCAATCAAATTAATATGAGCAAACTTGATAAAAGACTACCAAAGAATGCTACAGACAAAGTTTGGTGATCATCCATCAATTAGTTCTTTAGAAACAGACGTTTAAAGGTATTTCTATTTTTAGCTATAGCTGCCTTTAAAAGGGGCCAATGAAATTCATATGAGCAAACTTGATAAAAGACTACCCAAGAATGCTACAGACAAAGTTTGGTGATCATCCATCCATTAGTTCTGTAGAAGAAGTTGTTTAAAGGTTTTTCTATTTTTAGCCCTAGAGACCCCTAAAAGGGGCCAATCAAATTAATATGAGCAAACTTGATAAAAGACTACCCGAGAATGCTACAGACAAAGTTTGGTGATCATCCATCCATTAGTTCTGTAGAAGAAGATGTTCAAAGGTTTTTCTATTTTTAGCTCTGCTGACCCCTAAAAGGGCCCAATTGGAATGACATGAGCAAATTCAAGTGTGACTGTCACAAGGATGCTACAGACCAAATTTGAAGTAAATCTGCCCAGTAGTTTCAGAGAAGAAGACGATTGTTGACGCATGACGACGGACGCCGGAGCATCCCCCTTTGATACTAATAGCTCACCCTGAGCCTTTGGCTCTGGTGAGCTAAAAAGAAAACTGTGTTTGCTTAACATGAACAAAACATACACCTTACTTTTAAGTATTTGAAAAATATTGTCAATTAGAAGCATTCTTTAAATGAAAAAATATCCTTTATTCACTCAAAGATCATTATATTGATGTAGTTATATTCTATTAGTAAGATACATATATTATTTTCTCTGTGAGATATATCTTATATTCTCTCAGTGAAATCTGTCTTTCTCAGTGAAATATATGTTATATTCTCACACTGATTTTGCAGTAGATAGAGTATTTTTGAGGCAGTTTTTGTGATAAAAAATATCCAAACATTTAAATTGATCTAGTGGTGGGGTTATTTTGTGTCAGTGTTATCTCTCCAACCATTAAGTTGAGATATTATCAAAAATACAGTGCACTTAGTGCCGTCCAAATTAAAGAAGGTTGCATTCTTTATTTTAAGTTCAATCATAATCGTGAAAAGCAAATTCACTCTATGTTCATAAGAACTATGTGTTTCAAGAATTACCTTTCCAATCTTTCCCTATGCACACTATAAAATGTTGTATGGCCATATATACAGCATGGATGGAAATCAAACATATATACAGCTGTAAAAATAAAACGAAAGTTAATTGTAAGCACACAAAAACACTTAAGGTATTAGGACCCTAATGGGCACTATCAGGAACTAAAAAGTTGACATCATAAGTCAGATGTATACCTTTAAGTACACCTGTATGCAAAATTTAAACAAAGTTTACCGTATGGAAATCAAGTTATGACCACTTTTCTGAACTCAAGCTAGGATGTTATGAGGGCCCTTTTTTAGAAAGTAGGAACCTTTAAATAGTCTGCAATAACATTCTAATGAAAAATGTTTTCCCATTAATTTTTGGTAAGAAACAAATAGTACCATTCAGCTAACAATCCAAATAAGCAAAATTATGGTTTCTACTTAAACTTTATGAAATCTGTATAAAAATGTTACCCTACCCCGCCCATTTTTACTACGTGTCTGACCATTTTTCTACTTAGGGAGCCGAATTTAAAAAATTCTTAAAATTTACCCAAATGAGTGCCTGTTTTCAAAGTTTCCCTAAATTTTTAAAAAAGTATATTGGTTGATCTTGTAAAATATGAAATACTTTTACCGTCTAGTTTTCATTATATTACACTTTGAAAATATCAGGTACCATATTTATTACTAGATTTAGCATAAAGTGACATTATGCCCATCCAGGGGTATATAGTGAGTGAACGGGTAAAGATCAAAATATGTTTCCATTTTGCCATAATCCCTCTAATTCAATAATAAAGTTAACATAAACAATAGATAACAGACAAATCCAAATGAAATTTCTGTAAATATCCGTTAGAATTTACGTATAACGCTTAATTTATAAAAGAGTGGGACAGTCTTTATAAATTTTAGGCAGATTTATAATTTTATCCTAAACATATTCCAATATCAACTGTTGGTCAAACACCATTTTGACAGTCAATCTGTAGAAATATAAAGTCAATTCAGGTCAACTTGACTATGAAAATATGAGCATAATGTCACTATAATTTAGACAATAAATACCTATATAAATTAAAAAATCAAAATTAAACAATTTTTTCTTTCCAAATGGGACATGAGAGATACATAAATAATGTTAAAAGAAAAAAAGAAAGAAAAAAAAAGCTGACCCTTCTGGGGATTGAACCCATGGCCCTCATTTTCAATGTAGTTAACAGTAGTTCTAGCCTATTTGAATACTCTTCAAAGTGGATGTAATGCATTAGGGTGCTAATACCTTAAGCCAAGTTCTGATACAAGTTAATATTAACATATACATGTATTGGATCTTTTCAGTTCTTTTTATACCTTGGTAAAACCTTTTAGCAAAACAAGGGTTGTCAGTAAAATAGTGTGCTCAACTATTCTCAGTAATTGTTAGTAAAACAAGAGCTTTGATAATGTAGAATTTTCAAGTTCCAAAAGGGCCATATATTTCTGTCAAAATCCATGTTAAAGTTATGGGCTTTGGACAGTGACCTCCTATAATCTTCTTAAATTAGTGTGTGCAGTTTTAACACATTCCCTTCAGTAATTTTGGAAATACCAACTTGCACGACAAAAATAAACAAAGTGTGACCCCTATGCTAACATCTGGGTGAGTACAATAGTTAAACTATTTCCCAATTCATTGAATAGTCAAGCTACATGTAAAAACATTGTATTACATTTTTTAACTTTTGATTAATAACTACCATGAATAGAGCACATGCAACCCAAAATCATTTGTCCATATAGAAATGATTTAACATAATAAACATGTTTCAAATGCTAGGAACCAATTGTTCCCAAATTCTGGCGTTAACTGAATACTGCAGTATAAATCTATAATTTTCCAGTCTTACATTGTACATTCCTTCAAAATATAATCAACTCGTTAAATTTAAAGCAAAATTTAATAGTCTAAAATACTTACAGTAAAAAGTACAAAATATTTCTGATTGGTTTCTCCAACACAATTATTCACCCACGGACAATGATGGTCCATTTTTCTTATACATCTCTGACACACACTGTAATATAAAACAATTAAAAGCTCAACAATTGAAGACTTCTGCAATGACAATGAAAGTATATTCTTTGTGCAAATCACCCCAAAAGTAGTTTTAAAGATCAAACACCATTAATTTAAATCCTAATTGCTCAATGATGGACAATATCATGGGAACACATAGTTTACTTCATAATTATGATGCAATTAAATTTCTCAAACTTTTATTGGCTTGAACTCTATGTATGCCATTCCATATATATACCATAAAGAAACGGAGCCCACACTAATAAATTAAGTTACCCATTTTTTTCAACATCATAGACAGTTACCAACTTTTGTGCAAAGAAAATGGGTATTGCATTTTATTCATGTACATTCGTGTGATCTTATGCATATTGAAATTTACATTTTGGCTTTTGTCAATACTATTATTTTTTCTTAATTTTTACAATTTCACAATTCATAAACTTGCAACACTGGCAGGCCAGGATTTGTTCAAGCAATGGTAATAACAACAAAAGTTCAGAGAGAAGGAAAATAAAATACTGACATACTTTGTTAACATATATTTTACCTGCAATGATGGGCTCTGTCTGGTTTGATACTGATACATTTTGGACATTTAAAAACAACTTCTCCTTCTTTTAAACCTAGTTTCATTATGTTTTCTTTTGTTGCATTGCCTTTTGGAACTGCCCCCTGAAAATGTTTCAATAGCACAATGAATACAATTTCTAAATAACTAAACTGCTAATACATTTACATCGACACTCAACAAATTTAAGTATGCTTTACCTTAAAGCATATCAATTATTATGATCAATATTTTCACTTTGTCAAGAATTGAAAATCAATTAAGAGTATTGACAGTTTTATTCTAATTGTGTACAAATTATTTGTACATAAAAATAGTAAAATGTGTATTAATCATGAAAAACCATCGATAATAAGAAGTAAATCATCCATTTTGTAAGTTTCCAGTAAATTTGGAGCCTACAAAAGTCAATTTATTTCATGTTAAAATATGAAAAAATATTTATTCATTTATAGAAATCATAAATTAAATCTGTATTGTATTTATATAGACGAGGAGCTTAGAGCTCAAGTCTACAATAAAGATTTTGTTCTGTTATTTCAAGTATTGAAATTTATAAATAGGTAGGAATAGGAGGAAAATGGGCATCACTGCATATATCTCAAACAACAAAGGTTGCAGGTTAATGTTTACTTAAACACTTTTCATATTTGGGTCATTTTTCCAAGTTGAAAAAAGTATTCTGGACAAACACACTGAAGGATAAAGGTGACATTTTGCTTGGTTATTTGTCTTAACCTACATCAAATGGTACATACATGTATATTATGTAAATCTCTATAAACAATGGTAAGGTATAAAACACCTCAGCAGGGGTTGAATTTAGCAAGATTTTCTACTTGCACAATTTTGCAAGTGATCAAATGTTTAACTGGCAATATGGGGTAGTCAACTGGCATTTCCATGATAACGTATCTTATTAATATTATTATAATACACAATAACAATGTATTTTGAACATATGGTATGACAAATGATAATAGGCTTGAATGTCTATTGAATATCAGAAACATCTTTATTACGGGTAAACACAGAATAATTTTTTATCTAATGTCTTCTTGTAACGAAACAAAAACATTTCAACACATTAATTTATAAATGATAAACAATTGTTTAGAGATCAGAATAGATATACCAGAGGAACACCCACTGGTGACAATGTACAATTATAAACTTGTTCTTGTAATGTAATTTCTTAGGCCCCTCATTCATTTTAACATATTTTGTACTTGATTACACCAACAGCCTGAAAACTCGAGGTACTGATCTACTTAAAATAAATAAATATTTCAGCTTAAAAGTAAACTCTTTACAGAGGAGTGCTAAGTTTTTAAGGTAAACCTCATCAATTACTGCATCTGGCACAGTAAACGTCATCAGTTTCTGCAGCGGGCAGTTGCCAAGCATCATCATCAGCTCAGATGATAACAATTATGTAAATGTCCAAAATGAACAGTCACTTGCAAAAAAATGCCAGCTAGAGTAATTTTTACTGGCATTATTAGATTTTAACTGGCATTTTGCCACTATGCCAGCTTAAATTCGAACCCTGCCTCAGTGGAGTCCCTTTAAATTCTTTTTAAAGAATAAGACTGAATTGTTACTGTACAAAAATGTTTGCGTTATTTCAGGCGGTTGACCCACTGTAAATTTGCCAGATAACTCACTTAATAGTATGATTAAACTTTAGGTGCCTAGCCAGATTTTAATGTCTAGCAGTGAGATTAAGGCAAATAATTTTGAAAAGATAATAAAATATACAATGACATTGTATATAATACATGTATAAAACTTACTGGATCTGCAAGCATTGCTCTGGAATGTGAAGCTACAGCCATGAAAGCCAGGAAGTTAAACAGTATAGCATTTCCCCATTTATAACCAGTATTTACATTTGGTATGAGCATAATAAACATCACGACATATTCTGCATACAGTACAAGCATCCATGTGAGAATAACACAAATCACACCACATATGTCCTTCACAAACCAAACTTTGCTGCTTTCTTTCGGAATAAGTCTGTGCAGTCCAAACCTACGTAGGCATGGTGAACAGTCGTACATAACGACACCATCTTCTACAGGTCTTCTTACTTTCTGTTGTTGAGGCAACATTGGATCTTTTTCTCTATCATGATGTTTCCTATAAACAATAACATTCTGTCTTTAATGATTTAAACTAAATGGACATAAAGTTCTTTGTAAAAATTTTGCAAATGGTGAAGAAAATAACTTGAGTAAAACTTTTTAAACTATTAATTGATAATGATATATATAATTAAAAAAAATATTCAAACAGGTTTCAAGTTTTTTTAAATCAAATTCTTTGAAATGAGTACAATACATTGTATATTAGAAGTTTACTTTTAAATTAAATTATCTGTAAAAAAAAGTGTTATGTGTATGTGAATTGTATCATACAGTGCCAGTGAACAAAATGTGCTATGAATTACATTTTTTACAAAGCGTGAATCCAGCCATCACTTACTAAAATCTGCTTTATAGTTCAGATATGAAAGTTGAAACTTCACATACGAAAAATATAACACTAAACAGGATAGAATATTATAAAATTACTTATCTTTCAAGCATTATAATTTAACATGGTTTAATTAATGTACATGTATATGTTTTGCACTACGTATCAAAAAGAAAATAAAGTGATGCAACTCAGGGCTATTGTTAACATTTTCAGACTGGGGTCAGGGCTCATGCAGACAAGAGGGGAGGGGGGGGATTTTATGATTTTTTCCTGTACAACAGAAGAGGTCTCTAATTCATTGGTAAGTTATAGATAGTTCTGCAGCCAAAAAAATGCATAAACTGCAAAGAAATGCATTTATAAACTAAAGAACAAAGTCTTGTTGAAAGCAATTAACTGGAGTGAATGTGAAAATAAAGCCAAACATAACTAACATAACTAATATATGGTAACAATGAAGCAATGTTAACTAAACAACTATATAAATGCATACCTAACATCAGACATGACTCCTATAGGTTCATTCAATAAAAGAACGTCACATGCTGTAAAAACTTGAGATAATTATTATACTGATCTGAGACAAAAAAACAACAAGTACTGCCTCCATTTGAATAGATTTTTTTTAAGGAATGTATGTTTTCCTGTACCGGGCTTCAATTAAACGAAGTTTGGGTGTCATTTACTCACTGACTCCGACTTCCTAAACACAAAGTTTTTCCTTTTTACCTAGATATAATGTGACTTCCAATGTCAGACATTTTCAGTCTCTGACTTCCAAATTTTTCCTGTGTGATAATAAGTCCAACTAATTGTACTACGTGATGAGACATTGTGCTAATTTGCGTATGTGAAATATCTCCACTCTGGCCAATAACAAAATATATACTACTACCCAGAATCTAGCTTTGGCACAATAAATTTTGACTACTACTGTGATAACTGATAGATATTGAATAAAATTTAGAACTTAGCAATAATGGACCATTTACATATGTTTTTAACGTTTGATTGAATACAAAAAAAGGTCACTCCCAGTATAAAAAGCTTGTTGCCACTTAGTCCTACAACATAAGACGTTTCCATTAGTACTACGTACACTCTAACGTCTTATTGACTCCTCATAAGTTCCTTTAGCAAAACGCGCCCACATGTATACAGGTAACATGGCCGAATGTATATAGCGGTGTAAGTGGTATAAATTGTATTGGATTGGATTTATTTACATTCGAAGGTGAGTCATTTATTTTTTTTGCTGCACATTGATGCAAAAATGTTTAAATTTACTGTCTGCATATTTTTTGACTCAAAATATTGTTTTTGTAGTAAATTACGACAGTTTATATAGCACTTCAAAATCGCTGCACGTTTTGCTAAAGGAACTTATGAAGAAGCCGATAAGAAGTTGGAGTGTACGTAGTACTAACGGAAACGTCTTATGTTAAAGGACTAGTTGCCACTGAAACATTGTTGTGATGTTTCAGGGTTCTCACTAGGACTTTAAAACATGGAGTCCATGGACTCCCAAGCCTGAAAAAGTTGGAGTCCAAAAGCGCGTCGCAAGTAATATGCTTACAGATTAGTCATTTAATGCTCACAATAGCATTGCTGATATTTTGAATATTCAAGAGACTTTCAAAGTTTATTGTTAATCAAAACAAACTCTGAACTATATACATATAGTATAATTATTGTTTTAATGTTTATATTTATTATGAAACAATAAAATTATAATGCATCAACACATGGAAATCTTGTTGTTGTTTTTTTCACTTTTATACCAAATCAAATTTTATTCTGGTTAAATAAGTCCACTCTAAAGACCAATTTAAGTTTATATTTGTAAAAAAAACGTAAATGTATATAGGCAGCGTTTAGCGGAATGAATAGGAAAATCGTGTACAGCTTCACACAGTGTGTAAGAGATTCATCCGATCGACAATTATTTTAGCAAATATCTTCAAAAGGGAGCAAGTTGAAGATCGATATTTAAAATGTTGATTAAATAACAAAGGAACCATTCATTCACATGTTTGACTTGGAAACTGAGAATTGTTGTGACCTTTGAGAAATTTTAGGGTTTCTGGCGATTGTAAAATCGCCGATGTTCGGGATCGAATCTAAATATCAAAGGAAAGCGTATGTGTATTTTGATTTGTTGACCTGGCATTTCGGCACAATTTCTTAAATTCTTAATACTCTTTTAGAACGTTTGTGCAAGAATGGAAACTAAAGCAAAATTTTGCCAAGAAAATATCGACAATAATTCATAATTACACTCATTTGTAATTTGAGAAAACTTTCTTTAAATTTGCGGCGTAAATAGTTAATCCTTTTGTCGGTAAAATTTGATAATTTCCACCAATCAACTGTTGATCAAAGATAAAAAATTATCACCTCGTGTTATATCTAATAATTACATGTATGTAGCGTGTGTATACATTAGTCTGATCTCTATTGCGTGATACTGATCGAAAGCGTTATCGCTGATTGGCTAATCACTTCACTGGTCGATGTGCATAGGACCGCCTACCTACAGACTGACACGCGCTGACGTATTTTGTGTATTTGTGGGTAATGTTTATGCGTCCCCAGGCAAAATTAAGCGTACGCTTAATCCTTGCTCTGAAATATTTGCGTCCAGCTATAATTAACATGCGTACCGGGACACCGAAATAAGCGTCCCCGAGAACCCTGTGTTTGGTTATTAACATGCGTACCGGGACACCGAAATAAGCGTCCCCGAGAACCCTGTGTTTGGTTAACATTCTTTTAAATCATGGTTATTTCTTTAACTATTAATGGTACCTTCTTTAGAATATAATAATTATATCTTAGATTTATTCAATAAATGTTGGGCCAAATAAGACTGACATTCCTAGCAGATAGTACAGTGCAGGGATATTTAAGTTTTTATTATGACCATCCGAATACTAGTACACTTAAAACGGGTTACGAAAATATAGGGGTTTAAACTTTTTAATACAGATCATAGATAAAACAAAAGGAGTAGTTATGTTGCAAGCGATATTTCTAAACATGTTAGTATGCAAAAACCTACTCTATAATGTAGCCTTGGTTTACTAACATTTTTTTTTCTGTTTTCGCCTGTACGAACAGGTGCCCGCTGCTTCTATTTCCGCGGAAAGTAAATCAATAGCGAAAAGTGACCGGAAATGGCATTTTTAGTTAAGAATGGGACACATTAGACATAGACACGGGAAGACATCGAAACATACCCGTCAATGATAGAATTTGCGAATGTTGTCTATTACAAGATATTATAACAGAAGAACACTTCATCTTGAGATGTAATCTTTATGGTTTTGAAAGAACTTTAGAAATTTTTCATATATCTGAAAAGGTACCAAACTTTAAAACTCTAAAAATGTCAGAACAGATTGTATATAATTATGTTATGATGTTATAGTGAGAATGATGATAGGACTATTAATGCTGTAGCAAACTTTGTCCATAAATGTATTTCATCTAGACTCAAATTTCTAAAAAAATGTAACATCTGGTTGAACGTTTTTGGCTTACTAGTATATACATTTTCTAAGTTTTTTTTATTCACTTTTGTCATTTAACAGCCTTAGTTTCTTATTGTTACAAAGTTTTTTGTTAATTGTGTTTGTTAATCATAATTAAGCTTTAGTTAAATTATGTTTTTAGTTCTGTACATCTTGTACAATATCATTAGTATGTGATTATATGCCTGTAAAGGCCCATCATTGGAAATAAATTCTATTCTATTGTATTCCATTCCATTCCATTCCATTCCATTCCATTCCATTCCATTCCATTCCATTCCATTCCATTCTATTCTATTCTATTCTATTCTATTCTATTCTATTCTATTCTTTGGGGGTCGGCCCATATCATCGCTATTCTATTCTATTATTTTCTTTTCTATTCTTTGGGGGTCGGCCCATATCATCGCTTTGAACCGCCTTGTAAACGGTCAATAAATCAAAGCACAGAAGGCGCTGAATTTGTTTGGGTCTCAGAATGTAAGAAAGGTACAGGTTGTGAGATTATATGTATAGTGCCACCAATGCTTTCCAGCGTTTTAATTGTAGTAAATTGGCTGTAAGACTGATTGCAACACTGATATTCAATCCAATGTTTATTTGACTTATACAATTTGAAAAAAAAAATGAGTTGCCTTTACTGGGATTTGAACTACAGGCCTCTCGCTTCCTAAGCGAGCGTGAAACCCTTCAGCCACGGTGAATTTATATGTGAACGGCCTGAAGAAAACCATATTATTCGATCTAAATTAGGGCTTGTAACGACTTTAACTGTTGTTTAACACAGATGTAAATAATCCTGGAGCTTACTATAAGCATGTATATTTATAAAGAATCAAAGAACGTATCAGAGTTTGATACATACGGAATTCTACATAACTAGAGTTGCATCAAAAAATCATTTATGTTCATTTTTTACGACAGCCACACTTTATCCTTGCATATCATGGCTACTTCCTTAACAAAGACACTTAAAAAAGAATTAAAAAAATTTTTTTTTCTTCGACTGAGAATTGAACTCCAGACCTCTCACTCACTAAGCGAGCGCGTTACCCCTGCACCACGGAGAAGTTATACAAACAATGTCTGAATAACATCAAGTCATTCTAAATTTAGAACTTCCATTGCATTTCGGGTTTGTAATCCTTATTAATTTCGAGGTATTTTGTTCAGGATAAACCTGTTGTTTAAAATTGAAGTAAATAATTTAGCGAAAATCTTCTCGCCAAAACAGTCCGACATGTAGAATCTATATATTCCACTACTCGGTTTGTGTAGTATTCGGTAATCAATAGTATTTTCATTGATAAAATCATATTCATCCGCGTAATTTGTGATTGTGCATTTATTGACAATTCTATAAGCCAACGCTATTTTTAAACTTTGAATGCGTTGTAATTTGTTGGATACTTGTAACAAAATAAAAATATTTCTTTCTTTTAAATCGCTAGTTTAAAGCTGTTTTGAGAACTACTTGTTGTTAGGTTTGTCGTAAACTTCTGTGGCAGAGATTGAATGTCCCCTTTGTATTTACTTATTTTCGATCAGAAAATACAATAAAACAATATTAGAAATATTCGACCATTCGGGAATTATTTTGCTTGAATATCAATGTGCCTGTCTTTGACCATCTTTACGCAGTGATCTCCCCTGAATTTTTCGGCGTTAGTGTTACATATAAAGGGAAGTAACCGCTTCAAAAAAGTGGACTACTTTCGGCATTTGCAATTAACAGCATTAGACTCTGACATTTCGCTACCATTATTTGTTTGGTCTGACGACCCAAACAAATAAAAACTGATTACATTTAACACAAATGGGGCATCGATCAGTCTTAATCATTAAGTTTTATCTTGTTTTAAAACCATTTTCACAATTAAGAATAATAAAAAAAATCCCATTTACCGTCAAGTCTCAAGATAGTAAGCGGGGATAGAGTTTGACCCCCAAGTGTCTGCTACCTTGTAATACAGCTCTGTGATCTTACATAGTACAATGTATTTGTTTTTAATCTATTTGGTTACATAACAATTTTACACGGAGATATTTTACTCGTTTTATCAGAAATTCAATAAGTTTACAGGTATCTTATTATTATTATTATTATTATTATTTTTTGACAGAGAGAAACTTTTTGAGGTTTATATGTCAAGAATAATAACTAGTATAATGTACCTTTTCTGAGATCTGGGACAACCATAGCAAATACAACAACTACATTGTATGTACATAATTATGTATAATTTATCAACATATCAAAGATGTTACCGAATCGATTTGTATTTAATATAAGAGTTGAACATTCTGTAAGAATTTATTACCTTTTTAACAATTACATATTCTGCAATTCGTCCATTCGTCAATATCTTTTTTTTTCATATATTTTTATTATTCTTGCAGACACAGGTGTTCGGAGCGTTGATTGGTCACTACCCCTTCCCAACCCCTTTTACCCACTCTTCAACCCTCTTACCTATCCAAAACAATGTAAACTGCAGTATTTTTCATTTGGAATATGTTTTAATCGCAAACAAAATTTAAAAAAAATATGATACATATATGATTAGCACTTGTTTCTTATTTTTTGCGGGGAATGAAGGAAATTTAATTAAAAGCGTAAATCAAATATTATTTTAAACATATTCCAAACGAAAAATACTGCAAATTACATTGTTTTGGAGAGGTAGCAGGGTTGTTGAGTGGGTATAAAGGAGGGGGGGGGTGTGACCAATCAACGCGCCCCACATCTGCATGTGCTTGTAGATTCCTTTAACCTTGATTTTCCCTTTTCTTTTAAATTACGCCTAGCAATTTAAAAGCCTTTCCCAGACAATGCGCCTGAAATAGCGTAATCGTGCAAACAATGTTAAAACAGTATAATATTTTAAATTTTGTTCCGAGCCACATTCTAAGAAGCGCAATTTACCGTGCAGACTTGAGATTCTCCTTATAATTGATCAGCCCTTTTAGAAGTTTCCGCTCTTTGTAATCTGCATCTAGAAAGACCAATAAAAAGTAACGAAAATTGCGTGACTGTTTTTAATGATGTTAGATAAGACAGAAATAAACATTAAATTTACCAGTATTGAAAAGACATCCTCATTTTAAAGGTTGCTGATGCCACATAATTATTGAAAACATTTGCACCAATTGCCAATATAGACAACAACAACTTACAAAACCAACACAACAAATTTATGCTTTAAAGCACATATTTTTCATTTAGATATGACATTTTACGGATGACCTAATATCAATGTTGCTCAAGTGTTCTTACATTTTGTTCTAAACTAGACGGACTTTTATGGGACGAAACTACCTATAAATTTCATATTATACATAAATACATTTTTAATACGTTTTATGCACGTGACTAGAAAATTTGTGAAATTTAAGAAATGTGCACTCTGATGATTTTATGTTTTCTGAATTATTTTCGATTGTCTCCCTTCAACTAAAGTCATGTAATTAAGATACAGCTGTTACTGCATTATGTCATATATGATAACACTGTAGCAATTCATTGGAATTTCGTAAATCTTCCTTGGTATTTATACTTTTTGCGTCCGAGATACTATTATTTTCGTTTCTCATATTTTTTGGATTTTAGTGTCTTGGCAATAGAGCCGAACTGTCATTATATCCTCTTGCTGTTTGGAAATTAGTAAATATTTAGTTACATGTATTTAAATAAATAAATAAATAAATAAATAAATTTACATTCAGTGCTACATTCTTTCCGTGATAACCATCTTATAGGCACGAAAACCATTTGTTAGCATTTCCAAGGAAGACTACACTTTTTCTGATGCGTAATGTGCATTTAATGGAAATATTAAGAAGAAAAAAAAACCTACTCGTATATAT